>NW_024713496.1:0-56384 GCF_018991925.1 Homarus americanus | reverse complement strand
GCTTCTTCCACTCACTTCTTCTCTTCTCCTTCTCCTCCTCCACCTCCACTTCAAATGCATCATCATCATCAGGATTTCTACATACACACTCAAAATAAGTGAACTTTTTTACCATTTTGTTGAATTTAGGCAATTTTCGGTGAGCTGGAACCAATTACAAAAACCCATTGAAAGTTTGTTTGGGTTAACGAACAACTTGTTGGAGCGGTTGTGTTAGGTTAACGAGGAACCTATTATGGACAAAATTGTGCCTAATAAGTCACCAGGTCGGTGAGATGTTTGCCAGGTATTAAAGGAATGTAGGGAAGAGCTTGTATGCCCTGAGCAGTTATTTAACATGTACAGTAAACCCGCTTTCGCTGTTTCATAGCGCATTTCCGCGTTTACACGGTACCTTTTGAACACAGAATGCTTACTTTTGGGGTGCATGTACTCTTTTCGCAGTGTGTGGCGAGTAGGGTGCGTAGAAGTAGGTCATCAAACATTAAGAGTTCTTGATCGCCACCCACCACAGCAGGCCCAAGTCAATGATAGAAAGGATATGGACTTATATGGACTTTTGAGGGTTTGACAAGGTGGCCCTGCAAGCCTTGGAGGATAGTGATACAAGTGATACAGGTGAGGGCCAATAATCTGCCACTCTGCCTTGGGACCCCCCTCCTTGTGCCCAGCCATCTCTTCTATTGGTAGGTGTTAAAAAAACCTAATATTATTGATGTATTTTAAATATTAGTTGTGTGTACACCATCATAAAATTAAGATGTTATTTTTACTGCGTCTTGTGTGTCGGAAAGGGTAGTCTGGCGGTCAGCCCAGTCTCTATTATTTAATCCCATACGTTCTGTTAGTTTATTTAGTGTTTTGTGTTATGCGGCGGCCTCCATGGGTTAAATTAGAGAGTAAGCCAGACTATACTGTCAATGTATTTTTACTGCATTTATTTTTAATTTGTATGTAATTTTCAGTGAGCTGGAACCAATTACCCAAAATCCCTTGAAACGATGGTTTAAGTTATGTAACGATTTCAAGGCGAATTGTGTTAGTTCGAGGACCACTGTTTAGTGAAAGTGGCTGGATTATGGTTGATGCTAAAATGCCTTAAATGGGATAAGAAAACAAATGTAAAGTGCAAAAAAAAGCCATAAGAAAAATGGTATACTTACAACATTTCATTTATGGCTGTAATAACACTAAAACAAAAAAATCATAAAAATGCGGCGTGGCTGAAGACCAAAGAAGCAGTACATGGCACTACATGCTCGCCCAAAAACTACTAGCAGCTAAGTTGACATGTCCGGGAAAATACTAACATATGGCAACCCTAAACATAGGTAGAGGTTAAGGTAACCTTCACATCACCAAAACTTACAAGACTGACAAACTTACCTGGATAACACAAAACACACACACACACACTCTAGCACATCTTTTCACTTAACATTATATCAGTAATACAAAAAAATCTGCTTGCAGGTCCATCAGCCAATCACAGCCACGACTCAATTCTGAACCGGTGAATATTACCACCACCAGTGTCAATACAACCTGGTAAATTATTAATCATTCATTGCCACAGACAAGAAAGTGTTTGATGCCTGACAATATGGTAGGTAATACATGTCATTCACACTTGTAAATAACTGAAACTTCATAATGATAGTGTCATCACATCCATTAGTCAATATCATACAGAACCCTGGTTATGAGTTGAACCACGAGGAAGGATAACACACTCCCAGGAAGGTTCACCCAACAATGTGACCAAGGGAGATTCTCAGCCACTTGTCACCTCATTGTACTCACAGATGCAAGTTAACAACAATATAACAAAATGGTGAAGGTTCAAACCCACCTGCCTGAAGGAACTTGTGGTGTCAGCTATCAAGTACCTGCAGGTGAACAGACTGCCTAACTAACCAGAGTGTAGATAACATGTTCAAGTTGTAACCTAACTCTTATTATAATTATTACAGGTTTCTTTAAAATACTGTAATGTACATAGATATACATTATTCTATATCAAAATGTGTAAGTCATGTACAATTTTAAAACTATACATACAAGATATTAAGTGTACTACAGGAAAATAAAATAAAACAAAACAGCAACATGAAGCACATGTTACCACGTGGTCCAGTTGCCAGCTGTTAATAAATTTTTGAGAACAATCTAACATCTTACCAGGCAAGTTTTATTTAATTAAATGTAAGTAAAAAGTAAGGTAGCTTCTTTAATATCATAATAAAAGCACACTTGTTAATGATATAAGCTGGAGATAATAAAGTGAAAGTTTAGCACATGGCAGTACAGTACCCAGTGGTGGTGTGAGGTGACCTTGAGACAAGCAGACTCAGTTTTGTTCACCCTGACTATTAAACTTCAGGGCATGACTTCAACCTTCCCACAAGACTCCACAATGTTCTATCCTTCAAAGCATACTACACTACTCCTGACCCACAAAATCATTTACAAATAAGAATGTAGCTAACTTCTGAAAACAATATCATACAATTAATTCAGTATTGTATATTGTGCAATTGTTAAATTTCCTCAAGGTACCTGTCTGAGCTATTATCTTCAGTGTGTATCTATCACCTGTTACAGTACACTGGGTAAGTTTAAGTTTCACAAGCCAACCAGGAGCCCTCATAGTACACACCCTACTCTCTATCCTCTGATTGGCTAACCCACACACCCTCCACCACACAAGAGGTGCCTCCTTGTTATCTCCACTTGTTTCATTATCACAAATGATAATGATGGAGTTTACATAATTCTATTCCTTAACTTCTACAATATAAATTCAATAAAGTTGAAAATTTCATAAGAACATAGGAAATCTGCAATAGGCCGGTTGGCCTGTGCATGGCAGCTCCTGTGGAGAGTTACTACCACTCTCTATCATCCATGAATCTATCTAGCCTCCTTTTGAAACTTTCCAGCATTCCAGCACTTACTACAAAGGTGCTAAGCTTGTTCCACTCGTCCACCACCCTATTTGTGAACCAGTTCCTCTATCCCTCCTAAACCTAGACTTATCCAACTTAAATCCGTTGCTCCGAGTCCTATCCTGCTCGGATATTATAAGAACTTTATATCCCTTTATTGATTCCTTTCACCCACTTAAACACTTCTATCATATCTCCCCTGCCGTCTTTCTAGGAATGCAAGTTTAGTTTCTTTAACCTATCCTGATATAGAAGGTTTCTAAATCGGAATCACTTTCGTCATTCTTCTGCACCGACTCTAGTGAATTTATATCCATTCTATAATAAGGGCACCAGAACTGAACCGCATAATCAAGGTACGGCCTGACTAGCGCAAGATAAAGTTGCAATAAGACCTCGGACTCTTATTACTTACACTTCATAGTGCACCTGACTGTCTCAATGCAATATACAGTATAGTCTCGTTTTACGGTCAATTAAACCCATGGAGGGTCCGCGTACGCGTAACAGCGTAAACGAAATAACAGAGCATATGGGATTAATTGAAATAGAGACTGGGCCAACCCCAGACTACCCTTTTCCGACACAATACGTACGCTGTAGTAAAATAACATCTTAATTTTATGATGGTATGCACACACAGTTTATTTAAGAGAAATATCAATAGTTTTAACCGTTAGTAGAAGAGTTGGCTGGGCACACGGGGATTGGGGTTGGTTCGAGGCACAGGGCAGATTATTGGCCCTTACCTGTATCACTGTATCACTATCCACCACAGAGGCTAGCAGGGCCTCCTTGTCAAACCCTCTAAGTCCATATCCTCTACTATCACTGACTTGGGCTGGCTGTGGTGGGTGGCGGGTGAAGAACTCGTAATGTTTTTGTTGACTGGGCAAGCAAGGCTAAATAGACCAATCACAGCTCATGGGCGGAGGATGCGTGGGTGGAAGGATCGTGGCCCAATCACAGTCCGAAATGTCATCGGCGTCAGCGTGACGTAAGCGACAGCGCGAGCTTGTCCGCGACGCTTCAGCGTAAATTCAGGAATGTACTTGCGTAACTAATAATTGGCGCGCCTGGACAGGTGCGGCGTAAATGACCAACTGCGTATAAAAATCTGCTAAACTGAGACTTACTGTACTGTATAATACAGTACTTATGCGATTCTGCTCATGAATAATTGCATGATATGGGCTCACACTTTCAACTTTATTGTGTATGAAAATATATCAAACAATATATACTGTAGTTGATTACTGTATTTCAACTTGTCAAAAGTCCTTTGTGCATAAAGGTAGTTTCTGGGACCTAATTTTATCTTTATTTTGCAAAGATTACACATACAGTACCTGGTTATTTGTGGAAAGGTTGGATTTGTTTAAATACTTGTAGTTTGGGTTGGGTTAGATTATGTAAATTTTGGTCAGTTTAGGTTTGGTTCATAAGGTGGGTTGTCATATGAGACCCCAGACACTAGTCATATAATAAGCTAATACAAAGTAAGGGCTTTGAAATTTTATAAACTGTGATACAGTTTGGCTACAGTACAGTAGTATAAATGCACTAATACCTTAGTCACTACAGTGAATTTTTAGTAGCATATTTAAAAAAAATAAAAGACAATACATAAAACATGTACAAACAGTACAGTAATGTATATAAAAAATCCTCTTAAATTTTTACATCAACACTACCAAGAAATGGCCAACTATCTTTTCCATTAATGTGTTTGCAGTACTGTACTGTATTGTACTATTGTAAAATTTATACATTACGAACAGTAAAATATTAATTACAGTGGTCCTGGGTTAATGAACACAATCCGTTCAGAAGGTCGTTAGTTAACGAAAGAATAACGAAACCATTCTTTCAATGGGTTTTGGGCAATGGTTCCACTCACCGAAATTGCCTAAATTCAACAAAAATGGTAGAAAAGTTCACTTACTTTGAGGTGTGTGTGTATGTAGAAGGCTCCTGGATGATGATGATGGGAATTAGAATGGGGTGGAGGAAAGGAAGAAGAGAGGCATTGGGGTGGAAGAGAAGTCACCCCTGGCACCATTTCACCATAAATTTTAGTTCTCTTGGTGTATTCAAGATTATTTTTTAAATCAACACTGCACTGCATTATATATTGTCAATATGTAAAATATATTTCAAATGACCAATAATTTGCTTGGAAACACAGAAAAAAGCGTTTAGTTGAAGAGAGTCTCAAGCAAGATGTTACCTCCAGTGAAAACAGAGAGACTAACGCCTGTTTGCTGTGTTAGAGGCTGGATGCCCGCATTAAACTAGTCACTTTACCTTCAATTATGTTCAATAATTGTTAAAATTATTGAATAGTATAAACTTCTTGATATAAACTGAAATAGTAAGAATTTAAGCCCTAGAGCCAATTTATGTATTGGCTGACTAATATACAGCTGGTTGACCAGCCAGTGCAGCGAAACATGTTGAGGTGGCTTCGTAAAAATTAGTTAACGAATTTAAGAATCTTATGGGAGGCAGTTAGTTAACCGAAATTTCATTAACCGGCGTTTGTTAACCGAGGACCACTGTATCGAGTTCCAAATATCAATGTCCTATGTCAACTGGAAGATGGACTGACAAACAGACCCAGTAATGTGCAGTACTATAGTAAACATGTGCATACTGTACAGTATTACTTGTAGTAAACATGTGTGTACTGTACAGTATTAGTAAAACAGGTTCAGAGAGCCTCTTTAGGGTGTCTGAGCATCAAAGTGTACTGTAGTACTGTATAGATAAAACTGGGTTCAAAATTTTCTAATCATGTTAACATCAGTACTGTACCGTAATACAAAATGACCATCTGTCATCAGAAGTTTCCTCACTAAATATACCAATGGTAATCAGGCCCTAGTATAGTACTTCTGAAGTCCAGCATTAATACAGTACTGGACAATATAAAGACAAAGTAAATACTGTACAGTACTGGACAATATAAAGACAATGTAAATACTATACAGTACTGAACAATATAAATACAGTACTGTACCAGTAAAGTCATAATACTGAGCCCACTTCATTAACAAATACAGGTACTGTAGCTCCTCCCCAACTTCGACAGGGTTAGGGACCCAAATCCAGTTTGTAAGTCGAAAATGCTTAAATAATACAGAGAATCTAAAATGGATGTCTCTTTCTTCTCAGCACCACAAAACTCTCACTTTTAAGCTTGAGTCACTTTAAAGTGAATTACAAATGGAAATTTTGTCTGTACTGGCGTAATTTTAAAAATTTTTAGTGCGACAGAGGCAGTTCATGAGGGTGGTCGTAAGTTGAGTAGGTCCTAAGTCAGGAGGAGCTGTATATGAGTCTACTACAGGTACTAAGACATCTATTACAGTACACCTGTACTGCCCAGTATTACAAACAACAATACATACAACTATCACCACCACTTTCCTACCATTAAAATTTCTGTACAATTAAACATCCAAGATTTCAACTTCACTTAATTTTTACCTGGGTATACTAGTACAATACAGTACCCTGTATGGTATAAAATACAGTAAAATAAAAAACTCACAGGGTAGCATGTAAATCTGTTCAGGAGTATCCAACCATTAAATGTTAGTCATACAATCAATTCTGTATCATAAATTTTAGGCATCCCAGCTTATTTTACCTTGTGATTACTCCAGTCCTTCGGTACCATTAAGGGTTTAATCTCGGGTAATATAAGATGGAGGGGATTACTCTTCACAACATCCCCAATTCCAATGACCTGTATACTGTACTCTATGTAGCTAAAGATTACAATGCTGGTTTCACATATTCTTAGCATCTTCACTCATCCTGTCTAGCTACTTGTAATACAGTACAGTAGTCTTGCAATTTTCTCAAATTTCACCTATATGGGACCACTCAGTCTCACACACCCTGATAGAGAAGCAGTCTCTCAACAACTGATCCCGACCACAGTTGACAAGGCAAGTTCTGTTATACCACCCAGTCATACAGTACAGCATGTGGGCAATTCAGATACCTAAAAGACAAGTTAACAATAACAAGATACAAAACAACAATAGCTACCATAACTATCCTGCAATACTGGATACATAATTCAACAACCTACATCAATACAGTATGGTACCTTCGGCGCTGCCTAGATAAGTTTTGGGAGAACTGGCCAATTGCGGTCGACTATAGTGCAAGTATCGTCGGAGACAGGTGCCAGTCTGGGAGTGTTGACAGGGCCATAGTGGCACTTGCCCGAGTCTAACATGCCTAACTAGACCTAGTAAGCAAACCTGTAATTCAAATATAAACCGACATCTCAGAAGTAGCCAACATAATTAAACAACAGCCAATATAACTAAACAGTAACCAATATAATTAAACAGTAGCCAATATAATCAAACAATAGCCAATATAATCAAACAATAGCTAACATAATTAAACAGTAGCTAATATAATTAAACAATAGCCAATATAACTATACAGTAGCCAATATAATCAAACAATAGCCTACATAATTAAACAACAGCCAATATAATTAAACAGTAACCAATATAATCAAACAATAGCTAACATAATTAAACAATTGCCAATATAATTAAACAGTAAACTAAACAGTAACCAATATAATTAAACAGTAAACTAAACAGTAAATCAATATAATTAAACAGTAGCCAATATAATTAAACAGTAGTCAATATAATTAAACAGTAGCCAATATAATTAAACAATAGCCAATATAACTAAACAGGAACCAATATAACTAAACAGGAACCATTATAATTAAACAGTAACCAATGTAACTAAACAACAGCCTAATGAACTAAACAACAGCCAATATAATTAAACAATTGCCCAAACTAAACAATAAAGGACAATGTAACAACAGTAGACCAACAGTATCATGCAATTCTACAATTGCCGACACAATAAACAAGATACTGAAACAACAGTACAGTGTAGAGAGTAGTTCAACAAATTCTGCAATAACATACAATTCAACAACAGCCACATGACATATCTGCAACACCTTCAATTAGCGTAACCCAAAGGATGATTACCGTAAGTAATATTTCTGTTAACTGTCCTCTCCAATATTGCACTGTACCCAGATCTGTGAACGAGTTTCCGACGTGAAAATCAGCCTATTTTCTGTAAATTTTCAAGAAAACTTCTGGAAAGTCTCCAGTTTCATCCAGTAGCTGTAATATAGTGCTGTACAGTACTGTACAGTGATATCTCCGTTAGCGAACAATTGATAAAAAGCACTTCGAATGAGACTTTTTTCAAAGCCGGAAAAAATCCTCATCCCCAAAAATTTCCGGTATTGGGAAATTTTCTGAATTTTCGAAAAATGTGCCCTTGGAATATCGTTCCCAAGCCGAATTTTCTGGAAAATTACGACTTTAGGAAAGATTTTCATAAAATTTCAATTCCAGCTATCGGAGAGTTCGGTTTGAGGGATCTGCTACGAGATATTCCATTTAAATTTCATTTAAAACAATTAAATTATGGTGTCTGCACCTTCAACACTTTGGTGAACTGACAAAACCCAATTTGAAGTACTGTACTGTACTGTATTGTATTGACATCTGATTTTAGCAGGAATATACCAGCGAGTCATGTATCGACTGCATTCAAACTCCCGCAGTACTTGAGTGCTTGTTTGTTACAATCAAACAGCAATCACTTTGCCCCAGTGTACAGTATTATCCTCTTAAATAGCAGATAATACTTTAATGAAACACTCCAGGAATCATAACTTTTGCTCATGAAGAACGTCATGTTTTTTGGAGTCCGTATTCAACTTTCACTCATCACTTCTCTAGTACTGTACAGAGTATCATAATTTACTGAAGGTTAAGAGGAGTTGTCATATTGTTCGTTTATTCCAACAGGATCATTTAGAATGAACATCTGATCAGAATAAAAAGGGAAAAATCTCACTAAATATACTGTAGGAATGACAGTCGTACTGGCAGACTGTGTTGCTAAGGTTAGGTTTGGTTAGCCAGAATGAAGGCCATCTTAGTAACTATATTTTTTAGTCTGCCAACCCATGCACATTAGGCTGCTGTACCTTTTTCTGCACAAAAATTATGCAGTGGTCATTTGTCTGACATTTATTCTGTTCAAACCTAACCTAACATAAATAACATGTTTGCAAGTTAATTCAGTTACCTTGGCCAACAGCCTGACCACTCAGAATGAATGTTGGACAATTAGCAGAAGGAAAGGTCCGTGGGTGACAGACAAATAACTACTCCAAAAATTCATGTGAACTTATGATAAAGTATACAAAACACTGCAGTCATGTCAACAATGTTGCCTGTAGGACACTACAGATAATAAACCATTATGACAGCATGCAACACTAACCACTGACATTATTGGGTAAGGTTTGATTGGTCATGTCTGTAGTCAATAATGGTTGAGCCACACATCTTCCTGAGAAAAATAATATGACCACTTTGTTGGGTTGGCTACCAATGAGGATGTTTGAGGTACAACAGTAAAGTATGTTGCCTCTGCTACAGCGACCCAGGTTCAATCCCAGGAAGGACCCTCAGGCGTCCAACGAATTACCCAAAAGTATATTAAATCAGGGTAAAATTTAATCGAATATATGTTTTACATCAATAAAACATGGTTAAAAATTTTTAATTGAAATGTAGTCAAAATAATGAAATAATAAACAGCGAAAATGCAATTCCAAAGAGTCACCAATCCAAAATGGAGATATAATTACCTATGTTTCTGTTACTTTGGGGTATTTACAGCTATAGGATTTACTTTTCGTTAGGTTAGTTAGCAAAGTGCATCACGATGGATCTGAGTTATCTCCCTTATTCACGAACTCTTTGAATTTAGCGTTCGCCAATACTGAAAGTTTTTGCTGTTTATTATTCATCTTACAAATTATTTTTACAAATTACACTTTGAAATCAATGAACAGCCCATCAGGCTCTATGTCTAAAGTTGTATGTGATATTAAAAGGAATGTGATAACTGCCAATGAGAACAACTTTCATTGTCAATTGTGTGGATTCCGTCCCATGTTGATCAGGTATCATGACCGTGCTGATAGACTGGCCAATGAGGCATGTAAGAAAGAAAATGTTGACGCGACCTTGGCCTGTCAATGCTGTAATTAAAAATATTCAAGTCAGAATCATGAACTCTGATCTAGAAGAAGTGAAATGCAGAGACCCGACAGTTGTAGCATTAGTAAATATGACAAATTTTGTGACAGAGAGTACCAGTATGGCCAGCATAAGGACAGAACCAGACAATGTGATGTGATCATTGGCCAGAATTAGGCTAGGATACAGACACATCTGGCAAGTTAGTAGCTGTACCCATACGGGAACACTCAGCATGTAAACTTTGTGATAAACCTTTAAAGCATACACTTGAACACTATATTATTGAATGTGACACTGTCAAAGACTTCAAGCCACCTGGCTTATTGTATCTTGAACTATGTAATTACTTCATTTAAATCAGGGGTGCTTGAGGACATTCTTGCTGTTTATCCCAAATTTGTGGCCCACACTGATTAGTCTTCAATTAGAATATGACTCAATGTATGTGATCCACTGACCTATATATACTGCTAATGAATATGATGTATTTCCTTCTTTGTGTGCGAATCTCTGTCCTGCATAGCAGTTAACAGTGGCATTACCCACATGAATCTGACTGGCGTATATGTATGTATGTGTGTATATAATAATAATAATAATTAACGGTTTATTGAAGGGCTTAGCAGCGAAGGCTGAAAATATACAGTTACATATTTGGGGAATGGGTTTCGAATTATAAATAATATACTGTACAAATAAATAAGTGATACAAATAAGATATATAATAACTAGATGGGAAAAGCTTAAACTACAGTGCATTTCAACATAGTGACAGTGCAAGGGAGTGTATATGCATTGTATGTGTGCATATGTGTATATATAGTGTCAATGAATATGATGCATTCTTTGTATGAACCTCCGTCCTGTATCAGTGAAGATTGACATTACCCACATGAATCTGACCGGCGTTTTATGTATGTATGTATGTATGTATGTGTGTATATGTGTGTATATGTGTGTATGTGTGCATGTGTGTATATATATATGGTACATGTATATGTATATATGTATGTATGTGTGTGTACATATATGTATATGTACTGTCAAGGAATATGATGCATCTCTTTGTGTATGAACCTCTGTCCTGCATGGCAGTGAAGTGATACCACCCTCAGTGTCAAGACCTGACTGAATTACTCCAGAATAGGCAAACTGTACTACAAGCTTTGCCAATAAATTTGTTATACTAACTAAACTAAAAATATTATTGGACATGTTTTGTGTATGTATAACAGATATTAGATTAAATTTTACCCTGATTTAATATACTTTTGGGTACTTTTGGGTAATTGTTGGACCCCCTTCAGGGTGTTGTCCAGTGAACCTACCAAATATGCAGGAGTTGTCTCTGGTTCCTCCTGCTAAACCTATGACTAATAAACTTGCAGGAGCTATAGGAGAGGTTAAAATATACTAAGTTTTGTACCCCTAGTAAAAAATAGGTAGATTTCTTGAAGCTCCGTTCACTTGTAACAAGTTAAATATATTTTCTAGTTATTTGTTTTTTGCTGAGACTGAATATGACCTTCCTCTTTTGGCGGAAATTAGCGGGTTTTTAGCAATTTCTTTTTCGTTTGACGTTTCCAGAAAAAAAGTGCCTTAGCGACTAACAAATACCGTACACAATAAAACACTAGAAAAACAATAACCAAACCTAACCTGACTTAACTGACTCACAATATGTTGGAATCCTATTTCTTACCTTATTGGCCTGGTTCTTGTTACGTCGTTGCATTCTGGGATTCTTACACTACATACATCGTTGGTCTTTGCGATATTTACATTCAGTCTTGCTCTTAGTACACTTTACTAAGGTTGGAAGAACACCATGTGATCGTAAAATGCTATAGTTTCTCGTTATTTTTTCCCAAAACTCTAATTAGCTCCATATACTTTAAGTGACACACATCGCACACTTCCATGGTTGGAACTGAAATTGAATTTCAAATATGAGACCCAAAATAAAACTCTAATTTTGATTGGGCAAATATACTCTGAATTAGCAAAATACTTTTGATTGGCCGCGTGACATGTACAGTGCATACTGCGTCATGATTTATGAAGGAGACGCGAAGACTGCGCAGTGTTAGGCAAGAGCGAGCGATAAATAGGCGGCGTTAATGGAAGAAAATAGAAAAAATTTTGGAAAAGCCTCGTTATTATACATTTCCGCGATGTGTAATGGATGAAAATATCTTATAATTAGACGTCTTATTCGAATATGATAATAAAATTAGTGGTAGGAATGAACGGAGCTACAAGAAAATAATACCAAAAAATATATACATAAAATTGTCAATATTTCACAATCCTTCTCTTTTCCTTTGACTGGACTCCATTCTGATCATTAATAAAATATACAAAATCATCAAAATAATGAAATACAGTAGTGTCGACCCTGTAGCCCACGACCAGGTAATGTTTAAATCCCACCTCACCAACCACTACACCTACTACAACAACATTCAAAATACGTGTTATAAGACTTTGGAAAGACACTTGGCATTACGTTCAGAAAGACACTTGGCATTAAGTTCAAGGTTAAGTTTACTGGGTACGAGTTCTACTGTACATAGACGCCTCCTTAATTACCTAGTAACAATTCCACCAAGCATATTACCCAATAATTCATGTCTAATATAACAGCCATATATATGTAAATCACACTAACTCAGGATATTTAGCATGGCATTATGGTATATAAGTTGTTAAACAAGTTTACTCCTGGCACAGTCGAGGGTCACCAATGGGCTCTTGGTAACACACCCGCCATTTATTTCTCTCAGTAACTCAACACTATTATGACAGGCATGCATATATCATTCAATAAAACCTAAGACCGTGAATGATAAACCATGACAAGTTAATATTACAAGTAATTATTTATAAGAACGTATTTTACTCACATTGCCAATATGACGTTACCTTGCCTAGCGTCCGGGTGACTGGTGGTCTCTGGTGGTCCTGGAACAGTTTGACTTCACCAAAACCTTTATTATTTGTCTATAATAAACGGTTATTATTATTATTAAACTTATTTTCATTATTATTATTACATTTATTTGTATTATTGTTATTATTATCGAATTAAACCTATTACAGAGTCAATATTTATGCACAGTTGCCATGTATTCTAATGGTCATTATTATTATTGTTATTTTAGCAGAATTTTGTGACTTTACAAATTATTAATATTATAATAGTTTATTTAGATAATGCTGATTTAACCAGTATAATTATAAAGAACTATTATTAATGATGAATTAATATATATTTAATTAAACTGAGAACTTTATAAATATACTTCACTTGTTGAACCTAAAATACTTTTGTTGATTGTTTCAGTTATCATACGTCAATAATATATTATATTAAATTATAGTGGTGAACTATATGAAATGCAGTATAATTAGATGATTAGTATAATTAGTATACTGTAATATATCCAGTACATAGCAGCACATAGAAGAATTAGTTGAATTGTTACTTAAAGTCACTGACTGCAGTCCCACAATGTTCTCACGCTGAATAAATTTTAATTCATCAAATCATAATAGTTTCACTACTTGTGCCTTATTATATGACAGCACATAATTGGTTACATAGGATAAACCTTTGATAATGTTATATAGCTTATGGCATGGCATTAGTCTCATGCTTACAAGCTTATTGTTCACGATCCAAAAAACTGTGAGGAAAACTTATTTGGGGTGAGTATGAACTCTTGGAACAGCCTGCCAGAGAGTGTTGGTGATGCTGCACCGAGTGGGGATGCTAACAGCATGCGTTATCGACCGCCCAAGTGGCTAACAGAGAGGCGATCAGAGAAAGAGGAATATGTTATGATTATTATCACTGTATCACCACGTGTCCCCTGATGACACAGTCTGCATGACATTACCATCGGGGTGGATATTCTACTTATATGACATAATGACACCTTGTTATATTACAGACTCAGGGTGGATGCCATCAATTGTGGTCTTTGGAAGTTTAGTACACAGTGCCTTCCTGGTGTCACTTCAGCACTGTACTCAACGCCTTTGGAATTTTTTATTTAGTTAACACAATTAATTCGGCCACTTTATAATAACTGTTAAATACGTGTATATAGAGGACCTTTATCATCACTCATCAGCCAAGGGATACCGCACGGCTGTTGAATGATAAATATGTACAGTAGTACAGTATCGGTTAGTCATTCACAACTCCAGAGGCTGACCCAAGTACCCCGTGTAAGAATGATCCATCTACGGTTCCCAAAGGTTAATATGCTGAATTTTCTCCGTAACTGATGATGCAAGAAATGATTCTACTGTCTAATTTAAACTAAAATATAAAAAGTATTGCCTAAATATCATAACTTGCAGGATTACATTATCTTGATACCTGCACTAAACTGAGTTTGGACCAAAATTAAGTTTTTTTTTTTTTTGTGTGAACTGAAATCTTGGTCTCTTAACGGTACAATGGGAAATTATGCAAAGATTCTCAATGTTAATTTTTCATTAACTGTTAAAGAACTTTTCTTGTCATGGAAAAAAAAAATTATATTATTTTATTACATTATTTTTTGCTGTATTTAATAGGTACTGTACATTCTCACACCTTCAGTTACATTTTTTTATCGTACAGTACAAACATACGTGAAGAAGTAAATCAAACAAATAAATTATTGGGTCTTATAAGAAGGTCGTTCAGACATCTAGACGGTCCTTCCTCGTAACGATCTTCAATAGTGAAGTGTTTCCCATCTGGAGTACTGTCACCCGTCTGGTCCCCGAGATATGCTAGGGACTGTCAGTTGGTTGAAAATGTTCAAGGAGGCCACCAGACTGGTGCCTGCCCTTCTCAGGGCACTACTCAGTCGAGTGTCCTTACTTGTTGCTGGCGGACGCTCGCCCCTGAGGTCACAGCTCAAGATTGAAGAAGCCGCAAGTCCAGAAAACTGTGAGGAACAAACTTTTCGAGGTGAGTTGTGAACTCTTGGAACAATCTACCAGAAAGTGTTGTGACGGCACTGAGTGTGAGCTCTTTCAAGACAAGACTTGACCAACACTGGAGCAGGTTCAGGTACATTCAGGGCCGGTGCATGCCCAGTACTTGCCAACAGTCGTGTACAGAGACGTGACCGATCCTTGAAGCGGCGAACAGGCCGATCAGTGCAGTGAAGAGGATAAAAGGTGAATCTACACCTTTACTTAACCAACCCAGCCTAGGCAAACCCAACCTAACCTAACAATCCAATCTAAGAAAACCTAACTTAACTAACAAAACTCGACTCAATTTAACCAAACCTATCCCAACAAAAACCTTGGCAGTGATCTTTATGTAATTCCTCAGCGTGTACTGAAAACACAAGTACCTGATGCCTTAGAACCGGATAATTCTTGTTCTGTTGGTCCTTATCACAATGTCCACTTAAACTTATAGATAAAGAACTGTGATGGTATGAATTGTAGCCACGCCAGCTTACTTCATAACACTTATCGAGACGTGAGACACAGCACAACATCGGGGTCAACATGCTTCCCAGATGGGCGCTGTAAATGCTTCTGTGCTTCACCTTGCACAGGATGTAAGGGGTGCCCAATAAACTGTGTTAATGTACACCACGAGGATGCCGGAAAAACCAGCGTTTTAAAGTGAGACAGATTGTACAAGTATGGAAACACAGAAGAAGGCAGTTTACCTGTGTGAGGAAGAAGAAGGATGTTGTAGAGCATACTCTCCCCTACAACTGCCGATTTGTCCGCTGACCAGCCAACCGGCCGAGTTCCTCAGACCAAGCCTCGTTTTCGGACTGCTGTGATTGATTGACCAGTTACCGCCTTTCACCTCAGCCAATCAGCAGCGCCGCTCACTTCCATCAGAATCGTATAAATAACCCCAGCCTCGCCGTGAAGAGCATCACTTCGGTCACAGGAAGGCCTTCGCAGGCCACACAGACACTCTATTGAAGATGTAGTGGGACCACCTCCAATCCTATCGGTCTGGCTGCTCCAGGAGCTCCAGCCGGAACCTGGGCCGCCTATAGGCAAAGGCCCGTGTCGGACTCGGACGGACAATCTTAACAACACAACAACAACCGTGAAGAGGACTTCGGTCACGGAAGGCCGTGAATACCAGACACACTAGACAAGATGCTCTCCATAGTGGGACCACCTCAATCTAACTCCGGTCTGGCTGCTCCAGGAGCTCCAGCCGGAACCATAGCAGACGCCTATAGGCAAAGGCCCGTGTCGGATCTCGGACGGACAATCTTAACAACACAACAACAACCGTGAGAGGATTTTTACTCAACGCTCTCAAACAGAAGACCAACTCTCAACAAGCTCCTCACCACACAGCAACTCCCTAGCACTGCATTGTACATATAATATATATATATATAGAAAACGCCATAGTGAGTCTCCCTTCTCACCTTCATTCTTAGTTGCAAGATCTACATGTGGCATATGTATGTATGTGAACCTAACAAAATTTGACAACTGGACATCGATACACAACAATGTACTGTAACGGGTTATTCTAGTGTGACCGACATCCACAGAGAAAATGGTGGGCACCGCGGGCAAGACGTGTGTTCACGAGCCTGGCCTTGCGGTAGTCTGGGTTGTCAAATCACCGAACATTGCCCGTTAAAGTATCGGTAAAGAGAGAGTGAAGCAACATTGCGGCAAAAAAAGGGAAGAAAGATTGGGACTAAAGGAGGAGAGTTAATAAGACAAAATGCCTTTGATTCCACCCTATCTAACAGTTGGACAGAAGAAGACCCAGATATGAGAGCAGCACTCCAAGTTAGGGCGCATGAATCCCTTAATGCTTGAAGCAGATCAGTGAATAAACCAGGTCTTATCTAGACACATTATACACTAGTGATATCACAAGCTTCAACTGCAACCACAATGCATAAATTATCACAACCTGTACTCAAATGTACTAAGTTAATAACTAAAATGTTTATGTTTAGTGCAAACTATGGGATGTTTATACTCAAATTAATTGCCATACAGAATTCCAGCAATGCAAGTTACAGTATATTCTGCTAAGTCAGTGACATTTTATAAGGAAAAACTTAAACTCCGTCTTTTTATAATCTTGCGTCCATGCCACTCCACTGATAACTATACCCAGTAATCTCCTCCTGGCTGTCAACACCCATCTCCCCTCCCTTCCACCCAGCCAAACAGAGGTAGATGGTGTGGGTGATAACAATTACTGGGATGAAGATGATTTTCGGCGGTTTTATCTTATAAAATGTCAGACTTGACTGGCAGAATATAATTTGCATTGCTGGAATTCTTGCAAGATGGCAATTAATTTGAGTATAAGTATCCATAGTTGCACTAAACATAAATATTTTAGTTATTAACTTCGTACATTTGAGTCCAGTGGTCTGGATATTATGGCATTGAATGTTAGAGTATTTCAAATAAATTCTTTTAGTTCTGTACATAGACTGGTGGTGGAGGGATGGAGAACCTTAGGGAAGAAACTGACCACTCATCCCTGCCTGTCATTCTTACTGTAACTGGACAAAATATTGTTTATTTGTTATTTATTAATTAGTAAAGATATGTTACTGTAATAATTTGAACTTATTAATACCAGTACTGTACCCTTCATATACAGTACAGTACAATATTATTTTTACCTTATTACAGCTACTCCCTATGCCCGTTAAAGTACCTGTGAAAGAGAGTGAAGCAACATTGCAGTAAGAAATGGAAGAAAGATTATCAACTGAACGAGAAGGTTAATAAAAGAAATGCCTTTGATTCCACCCTATCTAACAGTTGGACAGAGAGGAGCCATCAGATATGACCCAAGCAGTACTCAAGTTAGGATGAATGAATCCCTTGTGTACTTGAAGCAACTGCTCAGGAGTGAAGTAGCAGTGGCATCTGTACAGCATTCCCAGCTTTGGAAGGCAGCTTTAGCAATGTTGTGGATGTGTGGCTTCCATGACATATTAGAAAATGGTGAGGCCTAGCATATGAATTTTACAATTTGGCAGAATGATTGCATCCTGAAATGTGATTGGTGGGGAATCATCTAATTTGGAAAGTGTAATTGGTAAATACCGAGTTTATTACTATTGGGATGCTGCAAAGAACCGCATTGATAGATGTAATGATATCCGCTATAGAAACAGATCGAGTTTCAGAATTGGGAAGGGAAGATGTGAAGAAGAGTGAAGAGCAGAATCATCAGAACACGAGGGTATTCCGTCCGGTCCATACTCCTTACTGCATCCAACTTGGATAACACGCCAGCAACTCGGTGGAATAATAGGAAAGTGCATAGGTTCAGTAGGAGGAGCAAGGGTAGGAAGGATAGAGTTGGAATTGTCTAAGGTGGAGTTAGAGGAGAATAGGTGCCAAGAAGATTGGCTTTATCAGGGGAGAGTTGGCTATAGAGTTATCAGGTCAGAAGGAAAAGAGGAGTGCAGAAGTTATAACATGTTTTGGTTATGGACCAGAAGGATTTACTAGAAGAAGAGTTAATCAGGACAGCGGTCTTTCTTTTTATAAAATTCCGTGGCCCTAGAAGTAATGAAAGAGGAGTGGGTAATAGGAGGAGAGGTTTCATAACTTGATATGCCTTATCTCTCTCCCCATGCAAGAGAACAGGTGCAATCAAACCATGCTTGTAAAGTGAATGGGAGTAACCGCCGGATGAGCAGAGAGAGGCTGCATGAGTGATTGGCCTAAAAATGTTTTAGTGGAATTGAAAAATCCACTCATCTTGTGTTGATCGGCAAGTTTTGAGTTTCACATGCTTTTTTTTCAACCATTCGTTCTTAGATTGGCGGTTCACGCTGGGCCGCCGCTTTCTTCTTTGCTGAAGGTATCAGCTTTGGTCGAGACTGAGGTTGTTCTGCCAAGTTCAAAGCAGTACATTTGTCATCAACGAGTACATTGATTGCTGGGTCAGTTTCATCAAACCAGTCTTGGTGTATTCTTTTGATCTGGCCGAGGGTCTGCCTTCAGGTTTTGTCGAGTGTCGAGAATACCGTGATTGAGCACTGGGATTTGGGTTTGTTGTCGAGTTGTTTATCAGCCCATGTTCGAGTTCTCTCTTGAAAGCATATGCTACCTGGATCCTCCAGAAGTTTAGTGTTAAAACTCTTTCTGGAGGCTTGTTGCCTTCGCCATTTTGAACTTGAAGTGAATGTGGCTCTGATGAGCCAATGATCAGTGTCACAGTGGTCTGAGCCACGTTATGGCTCAAGTGATGAGGAAATCTCGGCCTCTTTTTCTGACAATGGTGTAACCAATAGATACCAGTGTTTGGATCATGGGTGTTGCCACGAACCCTTGAACTTGACAGCCTGCCTAAACAAGGTGATAGTGAGGTTGTGTGCAGCTCACTTGCTGAGGAGGAGGAGGATGTTGGAACATGTACACCTGCCTAATCCATTTCTCCCCATGATTCCCTGCCATATGTTAGCATCTCTTCCAACTCTGGCATTAAGTCGCCCAGGAGCACAGCCTTATCTCTGGAGATAGAGATTAGCACTTTGTCAAGGTCGGCATAAAGGCCTCCTTGATGTCATCCTCTGCATCCAGTGTTGGCATATACCTCTTCACTCCCTCCTCTCCTCTTCCACCCTCCCCTCCCTTCCACCTCCTCCTCCTCTCTTCCACCTCCTCCTCTTCCACCTCCTCCCTCTTCCACCTCCTCTTCCACCTCTCCTCTTCCACCTCCTCCCTCCTCTTCTTCCACCTCCACCTCTCTTTCTTCCACCTCCTCCTCTTCCACCTCCTCCCTTCCACCCTCTTCCACCTCCTCCACCTCCTCCCTCTCCTTCCCTCTCCTTCCACCTCTCCCCTTTCCCTTCCACCACTTCCTCCTTCCACCTCCTCCCCTCCTTCCACCTCCTCCCCCTCCTTCCACCCCACCCCTCCTCACTATTCTTCTTCCTCCCTTTCCCCACACCTTCTTGCCTCCTTCCACCCCTATCCTTCTCCTTCCACACACCCTCTCCTTCCACCTCCTCTGCTTCTCTCACCTCTATCTGTTTCTCCACCTCTTCTACCCCATCCCTCTCCTTCCACCACATCCTCTCCTTCCACCCTCCCCTCTCTTCCTTCCTGCTCTCTTAACCCTGCCTATTTCCCACCCCCTCCTCTCTACCCCTAACTATTCCTTCCAACCCTCCTCTCCCATTTCTTTTCATTCCTCCCTCTCCTTCCATAGTAAATGAGAAATGTTTTATCATACAAAATGGGAATTTGTTAGAAATTTGGAACTTGTGTAACATATATTATACATGCATATACCTGTAACGTACGGTAATTGAGTTAGCCTGCCACACAGGACTATGATTATGAACATACATATATTTTCCGACTCGCCAGTTTACAAGGACAGTCAAGAAGTACAAACTAATATATTCCCATTTATTTACAATGCTGGTTATAAGAAATATAAAAATGCTTTTAATACAGAAATGCCATTATAATTATTAAATGCATCTACAAGAATGGAAGCAAAATACTAGGACGAAGTAGCGGCATGTTACCATACTTCCAAGTTTTTTTCTCGTCTCCTTACAACATTAGTGGCAGTTATGGCTATTAATAATGCGAGCAATAGTGTTATGCACAGTGTGAGTGAATAATGCAAAATGTAGGACCAATTCTAAAACGCCTTTTATGATAATGTCCTCTTCTGCTGGGGACAAGTAATGTGCCAACCAGGATTATCGTACAGTAATTACAACACAGGATTCTTCATTCAAAATGGCTGGGACTGGTCTTGGGATCACTGACCTTCCTGTTACATCCCCCCCAAGCTGCTGTAAATTACAAGTTTCCCTATAGGCAGAAAGGCCAATGCTTCTTGCATGCTGGCAAGCCAAACAGGTGTGCTATCTTGAAAAATCCACGATCATCCATTCAAACTAGCTTCCACTAACCGCCGAGAGAAAGGGGACAATACCAAAGACAAAAATAGTATCTCGTCATACCAACCAAATAGTATCTTCAAATTGTTTCAAAGTCATGTTATGTTGTATATCTTAAAAAAGTGCTGACTCTGGAATACCTTTACAGTACTGGCATTATACTTCATGGAAATGATCCCCAAAACTTGATACAAACTATACTGCAAGGTAGCAGAAGCTGGAAGAACAACACTATCCTCCAGTTACAAACGAAAGCCAAAAATGACCAGACAAACCACTAAAAAGAAGACTAAAGTCTCTGACCCTACAAACAGAAGTACAATCAAAGACAAAAGTCGTGAAACATTATGAGAGGCCTACCACAAGGCAGAGCACACAAAGTTTATCCCTTCAGCATATGTTTTCACCAAAACTCACAACACGACTGTGATTGAGCGGCATTTAAATCTACAGCCACCTCCTCAAAAGAGACTAATAGGTCATTGTGGATCCCTTTATGCAAATATGTTCCAAAATTAAATATAGATGGCTTAGCACATTTTTCTTCAACAGCTATCCTTATGGTACAGCAATCTAATTGTTCTTGCCCAAACATGGCAATTGCAACATCATGTACAGTATCTTAAAGTAGCTGTCCACATAAGTAATGCAATGTGTATTTATTAGGGTCAGTATACCACAGCTACACATACCAACCCTTCTGTACATAACAGTAGTGATTTGCAACCTATCCTTAAAATAATATATATAAAAAATGCAACAAAATCAGCATAAATGCTGAATATGATTCCTGGTCTATGGTGTTGGTTGTAAATACATCTGGTGTACCATTAATACATACAAGATGATCCATCAGTATGATCTGGGTTAAGATTACAACCAGTATCTTTCACCTGGTATGACCTGATAGTTGATAATACGTGCCTTCTCTGGTGTGAAGGCTGTGGTAAGAAATCGATCACCCTTGGCTTACTCACAAAGTTGGGATACATTCAATATAGCTAGATCTTTTCCTGGAATCCTATTTTAGATCCACCATAGTACTGTATCTTCTACCTCAGGACGAGACCCTCTCATCCAGTAAATGTATCCAACAGGAGGCTGAACTATACATCAGGGAATGTCAGTCACCAAGGGGTATCTTCAGCAGGAGGCAGAGTGAGGTAAGCAAAACAATTGAGCTAGACTGGAGGATGCAGCCATCCAAGATGGCTGACCTGTTAACAACAAGTAACATGCAAGAGTGTCAACTCGACCACCTAGCTCTCATTTGTCTGAGGACAACCTCTGCTTGGTTTGTGGTTTTCTTGAAGGCCCTGCTTGCATGACATAGGTAGAGATAAAAATTAAATCAAACCGCCCTAACCCCAATAATCTTGGTTAGCACATTACTTGGGACACTAGGGGAGGGAGGCACTAAGCCATAAAATTAAATGCCATCCCTAAATGGAAATCGTTATAAAATATACAAAAAATTCTAACATTAAATCAAGCTCTGTTTCTTGGTACAATATAAAGGCAAGTTTAGTAGTCTTTGAAATAATGAGGTGTGGTCTATAGTAATTAGTTTCCATCTTTGTACTGATACAGTATACAGTACAGGGTTGCAATCGCTTCATGATGGAGGTTGTCACTGGTTAAGTCCCATATCAGAGGACCTATTGACAATTTAAGACTAGTTAAATGCAAATAGCCAAGCATAATATTAGCACACACAATATATATATATATATATATATATATATATATATATATATATATATATATATATATATATATATATATATATATATATATATATATATATATATATATATATATATATATATATATATATATATATATATATATATTCAGATAGTGTCACATTCATACAAAACCTCATTATGATTCTCAAGCTTGTTGGACTAGAAAATAGCAGAATTGTTAATGTAATATTTGTAGCCAGTTCAGTGGCAATGCCTTTTCAAGTTATATACAATATATACAAAGATATGCCAGTAATTTATCCATCTGTTACATAATTTCCACAGGTAATAAGTACTCTTGGGAAATACACCTGCATGAAATAAACTTGAGACACATCAGGAGATCCACAACTCATATAGGTAATTTTTGGTCACTTATATACTATCACATGGAAAACACTTAAAAAATTTTGTATACAATCATAAAGAAAAGTGTACTTGGCAACAAAGAAGCACAATGTTCCTGACAGTATTAAAGGTACTGCTGCTCACAATACCAGTAAAACATTATTATTATGGACAAGAATGTAGTCCTCTAAAGGAATGCTTATATCTAATCAGAATCTGCAACTTATTACTTTATGGATAGTAAACACAAATTTTAAATCATCTAATCAACTTAAGTACAATGGAAAATTTCTAGTACTGTGTTAATATATATATATTTTATCCATATGTATTAAACATGACTGGATTTGGGTAACAAAATTCACACAACAAATTAAACTATCAGATTGGAGATAAGACAATAATAAAGATATTAATAATAGTATGAATGTTGCATCTATGTCTCAGCATCAGGAGGTACACCCAGGTAGTGCTTGGGAGGTTTAGGCCAGTCTGCACAGTCAGGACCACACTTCTATTTAAGCTAATGGCTGGATACAGAACTCCACTTACTCCAGTCAGAGATAAATGTCCCTGTAAAGAAAAAAAATAATAATTACAAAATATGACCAAAGCTTGACCAATCTCTGCTACCTTTAGAACTAGAGCTAAAGGGTAGTCGGTAATGCTAATACCCCGGACCTCTGGTAGGCTTCACTTGTGTCCAAATTCAGAGGCTCTTTTCTATACTGAAGATCAAAGCACCACTTAAATTATACAAAAACATATTATCGAGAGACATCCCTACTGACAATATAAACACAACTCAATATTTTCTAGTTCCCTGTTGGTGCATAATTTCTGTGATTGCCAAGTAATCATTACACAATAAGGTCTAAGCATAATTACATCATTTTGTTTACCACAATGCATTCTGGGCACCACCTGGGGTGGATCAGCCATCTTTGTTTTTTATACTTCTTGAATTACAAGAGCTGTATGACATACTGTAGCTGCAGTTATTTGCCACTAAAATGTCAGCAGATGGGTTTCATCGACAAGACAAGCACACCTACAGTACACCAGGCCCCACCAGTCCTCTAACACCTACAGTACACCAGGCGGCACTCATCTAACAACCTACAGTACAGGCCCACCAGTCCTCTAACACCTACAGTACAGCAGGCCCCACCAGTCATCTATCCTACAGTACACAGGCCCTGGCACTCATCTAACACCCTACAGTACACAGGCCCCACCAGTCCTCTAACACCTACAGTACAGCAGGCCCCACCAGTCCTCTAACACCCTACAGTACACCAGGCCGCACTCATCTAACACCCTACAGTACACCAGGCCCCAGCAGTCCTCTAACACCCTACAGTACAGCAGGCCCCACCAGTCATCTAACACCTACAGTACACAGGCCCCAGCAGTCCTCTAACACCCTACAGTACACCAGGCCCCACAGTCATCTAACACCCTACAGTACACCAGGCCTGGCACTCATCTAACACCCTACAGTACACCAGGCCCCAGCAGTCCTCTAACACCCTACAGTACAGCAGGCCCCACCAGTCATCTAACACCCACCAGTAGCAGTCCTCTAACACCCTACAGTACACAGGCCCCACCAGTCATCTAACACCCTACAGTACACAGGCCCTGGCACTCATCTAACACCCTACAGTACACCAGGCCCCAGCAGTCCTCTAACACCCTACAGTACAGAGGCCCCACCAGTCATCTAACACCTACAGTACACCAGGCCTGGCACTCATCTAACACCCTACAGTACACAGGCCCCAGCAGTCCTCTAACACCCTACAGTACACCAGGCCCTGGCACTCATCTAACAACCTACAGTACACCAGGCCCCACCAGTCCTCTAACACCCTACAGTACACCAGGCCCCACCAGTCATCTAACACCTACAGTACACCAGGCTGGCACTCATCTAACACTACAGTACAGGCCCCAGCAGTCCTCTAACACCCTACAGTACAGCAGGCCCCACCAGTCATCTAACACCCTACAGTACACAGGCCCCGGCACTCATCTAACACCACAGTACACAGGCCCCGGCACTCATCTAACAACCTACAGTACACAGGCCCCGCACTCATCTAACACCCTACAGTACACCAGGCCCAGCAGTCCTCTAACACCCTACAGTACACCAGGCCCCGGCACTCATCTAACACCCTACAGTACACCAGGCCCCGGCACTCATCTAACACCCTACAGTACACCAGGCCCCAGCAGTCCTCTAACACCCTACAGTACACCAGGCCCCAGCAGTCTCTAACACCCTACAGTACACAGGCCCCACGTCCTCTAACACCCTACAGTACAGCAGGCCCCACCAGTCCTCAACACCCTACAGTACACCAGGCCCTGGCACTCATCTACACCCTACAGTACAGGCCCCACCAGTCATCTAACACCCTACAGTACATCAGGCCCTGGCACTCATCTAACACCCTACAGTACACCAGGCCCCAGCAGTCCTCTAACACCCTACAGTACACAGGCCCCACCAGTCCTCTAACAACCTACAGTACACCAGGCCCCGCTGTCATCTAACACCCTACAGTACACCAGGCCCCACCAGTCATCTAACACCCTACAGTACAGCAGGCCCCACCAGTCCTCTAACAACCTACAGTACACCAGGCCCGGCTGTCATCTAACACCCTACAGTACACAGGCCCCACCAATCCTCTAAACCTACAGTACGCCAGGCCCCGGCTGTCATCTAACACCCTACAATACACCAGGCCCCACCAGTCCTCGAACAACCTACAGTACACCAGACCCCGGCTGTCATCTAACACCCTACAGTACACAGGCCCGGGTTGTCATCTAACACCCTACACACCCAGGCCCCGGCTGTCATCTAACACCTACAGTACACCAGGCCCACCAATCCTCTAACAACCTACAGTACGCCAGGCCCCGGCTGTCATCTAACACCCTACAATACACCAGGCCCCACCAGTCCCTTAACAACCTGTACACAGGCCCCGGCTGTCATCTAACACCCTACAGTACACAGGCCCCATCCTCCTAACAACCTACAGTCGCCAGGCGGCTGTCATCTAACACCCTACTACACCAGGCCCCACAAGTCCTAAGAACCCTACAGTACACGGACGGCTGTCATCTAACACCCTACAGTACACCGTGTGATTTACCATCCCTCTACAGTACACCAGTCATCTAACAACTGTACTATTATACTGTGCACTAGTAGAATCCAGTCTATAGACTAGTTCACTGGTTAGCTCTCATAAATGTCATGGTTGTGTTGACGTGTTTGATCAGTGAGCAAGTGTTCATAGTTTTCGACTCTGATTCCCCTACAGAAAACTCTACATATAAGCCATCATCTTAGGTTATTAATTTCATTGTATTTAATCACAGAACACTTTAAATCCATCCCTTTAACACCTTCACTACAGCGACATCACTTTCATATTTTATTCGGCTAATGCCAGATGATTTTCGTCAGCTCAGAGGAGACACTGCAGACAAGAGTTTAACACAACTTTCTCCTAAAATAACTTGTACTTCTGTTATACTGAACGAAAATATCCCCAGGCTTTGCAGTAAACAAATGATGAAGTAGTTATGGGTCACGTCCTGATATTTACACAGATACAGTAATTATGAGTGTTTTTTTAGCATATAGTACAGGTATATAATGCCTTCAGTGACGTGCTTTGCTAAATTTCCTTCATCAAATTCACTGTATACACACACATCCTCAACACCGGCTCCTACTACCACCCGAGATCCTCGTCCAAGAATTGCTGTTCGACACCACACGCACATCCAGCCACAGCACAAACTGATCGTAATAAGAACAGCCCAGTCCCAACCATTGTAAAAATTATCAATAACTTGTAATCAACCAGTTTGTTCAATCCCATCGCTCTTAGTTTCTGCACTGTCACTATGTTGAAATACCCTGTACTTTGAGCTTCTCCCCACCTAATTATTATATATATCATATTTGTATCACTTATGTTACTTGTATATTATTTGTAAATCAAGTATTTCCAATTATGTAACTATATTTTCAGCCTTC
Source organism: Homarus americanus (assembly GCF_018991925.1). Lineage (NCBI taxonomy): Eukaryota > Metazoa > Arthropoda > Malacostraca > Decapoda > Nephropidae > Homarus > Homarus americanus. The sequence goes on along the minus strand of NW_024713496.1, from coordinate 29,219 downwards.
CAGCTGCCATGCTCTTTCAATAAACTGTTAATTATTATTATTATTATTATTATTATTATTATTAATATTATTATTATTATTATTATATTATTAACACACACAGGATCTAACTATACAATATGGATACAGGATATGAAATCACTTTTCTGTTCACTTTCCATTTCTCTAATAAATTAAAGTCACAGGAAAATAGTCAAAATTTGGACTAGGAAAATAGACAATTTATTTAAATGCCATTAACAACAGTTAGTTTGGGTTGGGATGCATATTCTAACTAAAATGAACTTATCATCTTTTCTACAGAATAATGGTCCCTAGTTGTATAATGTTTTTTATAACTTATGTAGTGACTTTTCTCCTACATTTCAATGACAGGTTAAGTGGGTATCTCTGTGTAATATATAATAATAATTAATGGTTTATTGAAGTCGGCAGCCTGAAGGCTGAAAATATACATTGGACAAAAATGACTTATTACGCTAAAGACGTAGTCATTTAACAACTTTCATTACTGATAAAAGAAGGAACATGAATTGAACATACAAATTATTATAGTGTGTGTGTGTGTGTGTGAGCACTGCTAGCTTCCTCTAGCTTTCAGCTACACGCGCTGGCTAGCCCTCGTGGTGAAAAGAGCAACCTGTAAGTCTTCCCTATCAGTACACAGCCTCTTCACCTTCAAGACTCAGTGGCACTGGAACACAGGTGCCTGTGGGCCAGGCTAGACCAGTAGGGGATCTAAGAGCAGCAGTGGGCCCCAGAGGGACAATGCATAGGCCCAATGACATGTGGACACTCCCTGGCACCTACCAACCACTGTCCGCTGCCTTGCAGAACTCTGGTAGGTGTAAGGCTGGGGAAACTCCAAACGAAAAATCTGCAGTGGGCCCGCATCATGCAGACATGTTTACAGAGCTCCAATAAGACCCAGCAGCGTAAGCGGAAGAGGTGACCACCATAGGAACCTGACTATACCAGTGGATGAAGGCAATGCATGATAGACAGACTACTAAGGCAAAACCCAACAAGCTAGGCTATCGGCAGTCCATTGCAACTCTCTCTCTCTTCCTCTCTCCATAGTCATTGCAACTACTTGCACCATTGGATCAGGAAAAGGAGGCAAGATGTGAGGTTGCAGCTTGTGCTCCTGCCTCACATAAAATCAAATCACTGCAGACATCATCCAGCTTATCATACTTCTCATCATCAAACCCTATAACACCCAGGAGGTCCTCAACACCCAGAGCTGACCCATCTCAGCTATCCTCCATCCCTGGAAGAGGTAGCTACTGCCATCAAGCAGATGAAATATAACAAAGCCACAGGGCCTGATGGAATCCCTGAAGTGTATAAAGCAGGAGGACCTCTGCTTACCAGCCGTCTCCACTCTCTCCTGGAGAATATATGGGAAAAGGCGGAAATCCCAAGCTATTAAAGATGCCTCCATCGTCAATATTTATAAGAATAAGGAGACGGTCAGATTGTGGCAACTACCGTGGGATCTTACTGCTCCCGTAGCTGGCAAGATTATTGTCCGAGTCCTCCTAGCAGACTTCTTCCAGAGGCAGAAAACTTTCACCCAGCATCTCAATGTGGCTTTAGACCATCAAGTGGCACCACTGACATGATCTTTGCTCTGCCAGACACAGGAAAGTGCAGAGAACAGAGTCGTGACCTGTACATGGCCTTCATCGACCTTACAAGGCCTTCGACTCGGTCAACAGGGAAGCCCTCTGGCGGACCCTCAACTGTTTGGCTGCCCACAAAATTCATCACCATTGTGAGGCAACTCCGTGATGGCATGAACGGCAGTGTCCTGCACAATGGCACAGTCTGAGTTCTACCCACCCATGGGAAAACAAGAATGTGTAGTGGCACCAACTCTCTCTTCTATGGTCTTGGCTGCCTTCCTTACTCGTGCCAGTGCCAATTTGCTGGCGGGGTGGACATCAAGTACCATGAAGGACTTTTTCATAAGACAACTCCAGGCAGGAACAAAGTTGTCAGCTGAGTCCATCACTGAACTTCGATGCAGATAACCTCACACTAGTCGCTCCCAAACAAAACCTACAGAAGATCCTGAATACCTCGCGAATGCGTGATGCACACTTCAGCCCTGAGATGAATGCACTTAAGACTCAGATTCTCTTTCAGCCTGCCCCTGGTTCAGCCACACCACCATCCATGCAGCTTAATGGTACTACCTCTCTAATGCTACCCATTCCAGTACCTGGCTCACCTGTCCACCACGGACAACAATGAGAGATTCAGCATCAGATCAGATGTGTATCTCAAGCCTTTGGCAGAATCATACCCGTTCTTTCAGCTGTAGGGGCTGATATCTCCAAAGTTACACGATATATCAAGCAGTGGTCCTCCTACCACTATATGGCAGTGAGACATGGGTCACATACAGGAGGCACCTCAAAGCACGAAAACTTTCACCAATGTAGTCTCGTTCCATCCCGAGTTCGCTGGGAAGACAAGAGAACAAATGCCAGTATTCTCGCTGACACCAACTGTAAGAGCATGCGGCTACCATTATCCATGAACAACTACATTGGACTCGCCATGTTACTCTCATAAACGACAGTAGACTGCCAAAGCAGCTACTTTACAGTCTCTAACGAATGGTAACGTAAAGCTGACGCGGCTGTGAAAAGGTATAAGGATAGTCTTAAAACAAACCTGAAAAAGTATAAAATCGACCCCTCACCTGGGAGACTATTATTCCACACCAGCTGGAGGAGCACCACATGAGTGTCATTACTTTCGAGTTAGCCCAACTGCATACCCAGGCAGACAAGCGCCAGCGATATGTTGCCACCTCCTCCCGCACTAGATGTAGCCTCCACGTAGGCAACATCTGTGAACAACTCTGCAGGTCCATATCGGGTCTCTCTAGTCACCTCAAACCTCACCAACGAAGGTGACATCCTGAATAACTCATATTATTGTTTCATAACTGGATGATCGCTCATACTCAATTCCGAGTGACAACAAAGTAGTAGTAGTAGTAAGTAGTAGTAGTAGTAGTAGTAGTAGTAGTAGTAGTAGTAGTGTGTGTGTGTGTGTGTGTGTGTGTGTGTGTGTGTGTGTGTGGAAAAACCTACAAAACTTACCTGTAACTCCCCATTAACATAGAAGCTAAGTGTCTTTTCAGGTAGATTGAGCAACAGTCCTACAGTGTCCCTGTCCGCACCCCTCCAGTGGACGGTTGAGTGTTCTCGCCCGTGCATCAGCCAAGATCGCTCGCTGTCAATGTACATGCTCCAACTGCCTCACATTTACCTGCAAAAGTCATTCTCACTAAGCACAAAATTTGGTATACCCAGGTACAGTACATTGGTTTTTTTTTCCATGTTGTTTATATTATTCATCAAAGTTATTTAGTACAACATGTGTAAAAATCTAACACTTGTAAACACCAATGAATGATGAGTTCTATTCATACCACACATTACTGATAGTCCTCACTACACTAATAGTAAGAGTGTGCAATAAACACTTCAGTACAAGGTATTACGACACAACTGAACAGTACTTACCAATATCATCTCCTTGCAGATATCAACTCTTGACAGTCCAAAACAATGTCAGCATTTCCATCATATTTTTCAATCTTGAACTCCCAGTAGTGGACGCCCTGGGAACCAACACTTCCAAGAGCCACTCGGTTGCTCATAAGAGTCACAAATAGTGAAGCCATTTTCAGACAGTGTGTGGTCGAGGTGGTTGGACTCTAAGGTGAACCAAGCAACTGCAAAAAAATTTTTATACTGTTTAACTTAAAAAATAAAACAGGTCAGCCATATACATACAGTATAGTCGTAGCTGACACCTTTTGAAATCCATACAATATATAAAAATCCAATATTTGTGATTATTATTACATTTCCATGAAATATTTTTTCCATGTATCTACAAGCCTTCTGCTTGATGCAGGATTGTGAGACAGGTGTTGATCCTGAATTCTTAGTACAGTATCAGCAGCTAGTGAGTTGCCCCCACCTCTTTGGCGGGACTCTAGTCCACTGTAGGCTTGTTCCTTCAGCAAGCACCTGATGGTGTACTCATTTTATTGCTGTTTGTGCAAGGCCTAGTGTACAGAAAAAATTACCTATCAATATTCCATCTGAGATATACAGTACAGTGTTGCACAACATATCACATGAAAAGCTACCTTGCTGATTTCTGACAATTCATATCACAGAAGTCTGTCGGAAGAAGTATCCACCATTGCTATTAAAAAATACCTTACCTAGGACAATGATGCCCGTCCCTTCAGTACTTCCCTTGGGACCTCACACACTTCTCCAGCCCTTCCCATTTTCAAAACAGTCTGCAAAGTCCTTGGGACCTCCATCAGCTGCCTACGTCGCATTCTCCTTAATCTCGTCCAGGCCAAACAATAGCGAAGAGTACTACATCGAGAGTTTTCGCCGGCTGAGGAATCTGATAAGAAAAAGCGGCACAGCTGTGGGCAAGTGGTGACTGGCAGCTTCATCATGACAAAGCGCCTGCCATTTAGTCCGTCTCGTGCAGGTTTTTGGCAAAACATCGCATCACCCAGGTCTCTCAGCCCGACAGCCCAGATTTGGCTCCCTCGACTTCTGGCTTTTCTCAAAGCTAAAATCGCCGTTGAAAGTGTCAGACGTGGACGAGATTAAGAGAATGCAAGCGCAACAGCTGATGGAGATCGAAAAAGTTTGCAGACTGTTTTGAAAAGTGGAAGGGACGCTGAGAGGTGTGTGGTCCCAAGGAGTACTTTGAAGGGGACTAAGGCCATTGTCCTAGGTAGAATATTTTTTAATAGTAAATGGCTGATACTTTCGGACAGACCTCAGTAATTTACAAGGCACATGAAGAAGCCTTAACAAACTACTGTATATTCATATTGTTTTAATTGTCTTATGCATATCATTTTAAGTCACATGAAATATCTCCAAACTAAATAACACATTACAATACAGTATAACATTTCATGTGAAGTAAAGGCACAGCATAATTGGTTTATTATTGTAAATACAGGTTGTACCTCTCTAGTCCGGCATTCTGTGGTCGAAACTCTCGTGGTTGAACGTTTAGTTTGCCCATGGAGAAAATTAATTTGAGTCTGGTACTTTCGATGAATTTGGCCTTATTTACCCTACTTTTTTGGCGAATTACTACCTGTAATAAAGCAACATCCTAATAAACCAACAAAAATAACACAGATAAAGTTAAATAAAACTTAAAACAACACAGAAAAGTTCTTCTGTTTTTATGTTTTCAACTTTACCACCACTGGTGGGTAGAATTTTGTTTTTAAATTCAGAAACATTAATTAAAATATATATGAACAGTAAATAAGTGTTGCTTTCATATTCTTATGTAGATAATGACTATGTTTTACATGTGTGCACTTTATGTGATCTCTCTTTTTTTTTTACCATTAATGGTTAGCTACTTCCATTGTTCAATTTATTAACATTAAATAACATTATTTAAAACAATCATATTAATTTTTTTACAGCTACAACCAGGTCTTATTTTCTTCAGTTTTATATGTAGAACCAGTCAGTCACTGTTTTGTAAACAACGAAAACAATGCTGTGTCGCCTCCGTGTGTTTTAATATTTTACGTATTATTAATGAATTGTATTGTTCATTTTGCACACATAAACATTAATTCAATCAAAAGACATTCAGTAATAAACAATAATGAATGTTTTGTACATAGAGAAATGGCTTTATTTACACAATTGTGCACGTCTGAAAGTGGTGGCACAAAACTCGTCGAAATTTTAATTGTGCAGTTTTGTGTCCAAATAAAAACGTTGAATTAAAATTTGCTAAGTTTGAGAACCTACTGTACAACATTTAACCCTTCAATATGTCTTCAGAGAGACCACGAGGCAGTGAAAGTGGTGCTAGTGCTTCCAAGTGTATGCACAAGTCACTAACTATCCAGGAAAAGGGTAATTTCAAGGTCCGAAATTTCCATGGTCTGGCACCAGTCAGGTCCCGAGGTTGCCGGACTAGAGGTACAACCTGTACAGTACAGTACAGTCAGTTCTTCTATAACGCGATAGTTGTGTTCTTGTAAAACATTGTGTTATAGAAATTCAGTAATAGAAATAACAGGGCATATGGAGAAAATAGGGTTAGGTGCAGATTACTACTCAAATCGAAAAATTTTAGTAGTTAGCCTAACACAAAGGTTAGCACAGTCTGAATAAATGTTACATTCATATCTAATAATTAAATCATACAGTAAACGTAACACTTTACTGTGAAGAAATATGAATATAACTTGATGGGGAGAAGGGTGATTTTGAGGTTGATAACATCGAGCTTCTCTTCAAGTGTTATAGCCTTTCTTTTCGATCATCACTGAATGCATCAACAGAACGCTTCTTGAGATATTCTTCTTTACCATATTCACAGTTAATACCACAAAATTGGAGAAATAGTAAGCAAAGCCAGCAAACAAGCGTTCGCTAAGACAAACATCGTTCCTCTATTCATAAATCGCTATGTTAATTGTCAAAACACGCCGTTATAGCAAAACTCACTGTATTCTAATTAGTATCTATAATTATTTCAAAGGTCATTAATTAACACTAATTACTGTCGAATAATTAATTTGTGAAACCAGACTTTTAATCATCATGTAAAGTTGTGCCTTTGTATGAAACTTGAACAAAATCCATGGTATGACCCCAAGTGCCGAAAATCAAGGTACAGTACTGTACAGTATTAGGTCGGGCGTATTTTTTATGTCAAACGACATTTGTTTGGAAAGTGAAAACTAACGTCTTTATTTAGTCATGATAGTTTATATTTGCAAGAAAATGTATATAAAAGTGATTTATAACATATGGGCACAGCAGGGTTGGCAAAACCCACTGGTTTATTAAGAAACATTGGCTCAATTATAATTATCTTTTAATGCTATTATGTTTGTTTTAATAAGTTTTAAGTATTTTTAAGTCCTTTTATAACTCTTTAATATGCTATTAATTTTAAACATTATGTTCAGGATGATTTAACAATCATTTATACTCTTTTCCATCTCAATACATCACTGTGAAAAGGTACTGTTGGGGAGGGAGGGAGGGAGGGAGGGGAGATAGGCAGTGGCAACTTGGCTCCCCTGAACCCATATAATATGTGATCTGACTTTAGAATCAGAGCCCAACCATACACAGATGCAGTGACCAGTTATATTGGAAAGTGGCAACTATGCTCCCATTTATTCAGCCATGTAAGAAAGCTTATTATCACCACTTTCACCAGTGTATAATAGTTCACAACCAGGGACATAACACCTATATATTTCAAATGTTTCACTCATTCCCATTTACTATTATTGTTACCCAGCTGTTCTCATAGAATGCTTTTACTGCCTTTAATAGCCTTCCTCCCACCCCATACACTTTGTAATGCCTCCTACAATGCTTTTCTCTTCACCCTATCATAGGCTTTTCCAAATCTACTATAAATCATTAAAAACATCTGTAAGTAATAAAAACCAAGACAAATTTATTAAAAACCAAGAATGAGAGCAGAGTTAATTTTTTATGGTTTAATCTATTGGTTTAAATTGGCCAACCCTTAATTAATATATTAAATGACTATGGATTTAAGATCTACAGTGAGAAGAGACACAGACTCACAGATGAGAGGAAACTGTGAAGAGAATCATCACCAGAGTAAACACAGTGTACTGTACTGTGGCTCTGTTTGACATTAGTGAAGCTTAACAACCTAATCTATTCACTACCATCACAATGTTTCTTATACAAAGCCATAATTAGTATGGCTTCATCACCTCTCATTTTCACATCTAAAATTATTTCATTTGCAATGGTATTCTATGTTCTTAACTAAATAAAATACTTTCAAAATCTGTTTTTCCTTTCATTACCTCCTTTAAACACTGTAGTATCATCCTTACCACCAGCATGCCGTAATATCCAACACAAAACAGAACCCAATACAATACAATCCTTTTACCTTCAGCTGTCTGCAAACACAATGGTTCAGAAGGGGAATTCCTGTGTTGTTGAAGGCTCGCACTCTGGCTCGGTAGATGGAGTTGAAGTGCAAACCATCGATGGTGCAAACTGTCTCCCTCCTGTGTACACTTCCTAAAACAGTAAAAAAAAAAATAATTAGAATGAGCCATCAAGGCACAGTGGCTGGCATGTTTTGTGAGATGTGGCAACTGTGTTTGTTTACATTGTATTAAAACTCCCAGAATGGCTCCTAAGAAACCACACAATAATAGTCAGAATAAAGAAGCTAGAAGCATTCCACAATTGCCACTACTCAAAAAACACACCAGCCACTGTACCATGTATAAGATGCAGGTGACTGTACATAATAAACTGAGTGACTATCCATGAAGAACACTCAACAGGGGAACTCAAATCCATTTGTTCTTCCACCTTTATACACAACTCCTCTGTAGGGATCTAAAATAATGTTCCTCCTCTTGTATACTCCATATATGATGTACTGTACTGTATTAATACACTAGCCTCTGATCTCCTGCATGTTGTATTAATACACTAGCCTCTGGTCTCCTGCATGTTGTATTAATACACTAGCCTCTGGTCTCCTGCATGTTGTATTAATACACTAGCCTCTGGTCTCCTGCATGTTGTATTAATACACACTAGCCTCTGGTCTCCTGCATGTTGTATTAATACACTAGCCTCTGGTCTCCTGCATGTTGTATTAATACACTAGCCTCTGGTCTCCTGCATGTTGTATTAATACACTAGCCTCTGGTCTCCTGCATGTTGTATTAATACACTAGCCTCTGGTGTCCTGCATGTTGTATTAATATAGTATTAGGTATCTTAATGTTTAGTTATACAATAGCCTCTGATTTGTCTAAGTTGTATTAATTCAATAACATCCAGTCTGTTGGATGATTAAGAATACAATTACAGGTACTGTACACCTTTGCTGCTGACACATGACAACAGCATCTGATGTGTCACAACAAAGTGGTTCCCTCTATAATGACCTGATGCCTAATGCCAAAATAATTACTGTACCTGGATCATCAGTTGCAAACATAACACTGATGGAAGCACACAAGGTATTTACTTCCAAGTCAACTTTTATTGGTCACTCAACTCTGGGTTCACGTTACAAGCAACATAATAATCATTGAAATTAAAAGGGTGTTGTCTTGGTGGTGTCAGCTGCCTGCTTGGTGGTGGACAGTACCAATGTGGCATCATAATACACATCCATCTGGTCCAGCTCTTTGTTTCCATGTGGATGATGCAGGAAAACCAGACTAACACAATTATGGTATTGTTTATGCACTCTATGTACATTGTACTTTCCTACACTGTTGGAACATTACTAGATTACCTCACTAAAAATGTCTTTGGGAGCTACTATACAGACAATATTATATGGTCTGCTGGATGTTGTAGTAATAAAGTAGACGATCAGTTGGGTTGTGTATTAATGCAATAGCACCTGGTGTGTTGGACATGCAGTATTAATACAATACTGTAGTACAGTACTTAATCTGTTGTATTAACTCAATAACTTTAGGTCTACTGAATATTGAAATTAATTCAGTAGCAGCTGGTGTGTTGGGTGTTGTATTACCCTGTTGGTTTCTTTAGGTCTACTGACATAGTAGTTTCTTATAAACTATACTAATAGAGTACCTTTTGGATTCAGGTGTTACATTCATTCTAAATATTGTTGATTTTGGCAAACTATGTACAGTATACTGTACTGTAAAGTAACAGTTACCCAAATGGATTAATACAACTAACCAGTTTCAAATATTAAATACTAAAACTTTAGAAACCTAATGTGATGCCTTTAATGAAGGCTTTTTCTGGTGTTTATTAATACAATAGTGTCTATTCTCTGGCACTGTACATAATGTAGTACCTTCTGCCTTTGATACAAGTACTGTACTGTAGCACATCACCTCATCCCTCCTTAACTCACTACTGTCTGTATGTTTTGGTTTCACGTTCAGGATATGAAGAAACCGTGTGATGTTCCACCTACTGTACTAGTTTGGCTTTCTACACTTTTTGTACCAGATTATTTCCAACCATTCTTGACCCATCCACAGAAGGAGAGGAGGAGTATGATGGGAGACAGACAGGTAACACAGACACAATCTAACTCACCCTGAAGGGCCCATTGGAGCCATCATCTATCTCCAGGGTGTAGCCGGTGACACAGGAGGTGGGGTGAGGAGCCCGCGATGGTCACACTGTTGTTCTCGGCACTACACTCCTCTGGGATCATGGACGGGGTGCGGGGGCTGCAAAACGCAAGTTATCAACAAAAACTACCTGGGCCTTTTGGGAGACTGTCTCATAACATCTCCTATTAAGTATAGTGCGGTATTTCAGTATTCCATGCGTTTGTGACCTACATATCAATTTAATAGGAGAGAAAAACACTGTATTACCTTAGAAGAAAAACTCAATACAGTACAATCAATCATAAGCTTATAATCATAGCCACACCCACTGCACTAAAGCTATCAGGTGGTTTATTAAAAATATCATCAAATAATTTTCAAATAAAGTTATCACATTAAAAAGATCACTTCAACCAATACGATTTAATACACAGCCACCATCACACTAGCCATCCAAGTAATTAACTTAATATTGTCACACAACTTAAGCCATCATCCCACTAGCCTTTCAAGTAATTAATCTAATACTGTCACACAAGCTCTTCAGGTCTGCTTACGCATTACTACATAACTAAGGGTGTAAGGCCTGTAGAGCACCCATCACTTGTTCTTTATGTCTGACAACTCACAAACACGAGAACCATGATGTGTGCAGCTCTACCTACAACACACACACCAAGAGAAGCATCACACATCTTTCTTCTGTAAAGTGTTAGTAGGGTCTGGGTATATAGGTGACCTACCCAAATTAAAGTGTTACCTTACTAAATAAACATGATCGGGTGGCCACCTACTAAATAACATGATGGTGTACATCTTACTAAATAAACATGTTAGGTGGCCACCTTACTAAATAAACATGATTGGGTGGCCACCTTACTAAATAAACATGATTGGGTGGCCACCTTACTAAATAAACATGATTGGGTGGCCACCTTACTAAATAAACATGATTGGGTGGCCATCTTACTAAATAAACATGTTGGGTGGCCACCTTACTAAATAAACATGATTGGGTGGCCATCTTACTAAATAAACATGATTGGGTGGCCACCTTACTAAATAAACATGATTGGGTGGCCATACTAAATAAACATGATTGGGTGGCCATTTTACTAAATAAACATGGTTGGGTGGCCACCTTACTAAATAAACATGTTGGGTGGTCACCTTACTAAATAAACATGATTGGGTGGCCATTTTACTAAATAAACATGGTTGGGTGGCCATTTCACTAAATAAACACATAGTTGGGTGGCCATTTCACTAAATAAACATGGTTGGGTGACTGTTGACAAAACATCAAATCAATTACAGTAATACCTGTATCCCCATTTGTAGTATAATCACATCAAACAATTATATAAGCTTCCACCAACAAGTAATAATAAAGGAATGGCTCTTGTGGGGCTCACAAACCCTTCATGCCTTATGGTGATGGAATCCTACTTTTCATTAATAACCCACTAAATCCTACACTGACTGACTAAATCCTCCACTGACTGACTAAATCCCCCCACTGACTGACTAAATCCTGCCACTGATTTAAATCCTGCACTGACTGACTAAATCCTCCACTGACTGACTAAATCCTCCACTGACTGACTAAATCCTCCACTGACTGACTAAATCCCACTGACTGACTAAACTCCACTGACTGACTAAATCCTCCACTGACTGACTAAATCCTCCACTGACTGACTAAATCCTACACTGACTGACTAAATCCTCCACTGACTGACTAAATCCTGACTGACTAAACCTCCACTTTGTAAGAACATATCTGTGTATAATATTTGAAGTGTGTGTCCAGGAACAGCACAGGAGGGACAACATTACAATATCCTTTTCAGGCCTATGAGACACATAGCATATTCAGAGACAAGAACCTGACAAGAAAGACTGCAAGAGCTGCCATCAGGTGATCATGGTTAACATACACTAGCATACATATGGCAATAAATGGTAATGGAGATAATTATTCAGGTTCCCAAGACTGTAAAGGCGAGAGGATGATAACAATTCTTGAAACAACAACAAAAATTAATGAAGCTTATTATCTGCTGTTATGATAAGGGGAAAACATCAGCTGTATCAGTGAAATAAATTACATCTCACTGATAAAAATCCAACAAATTGAAAGTCTAACCAACATACTGCCATGTTTAACTGTACAGATATAATTAGAAACCTTCAAATTTTCCTTACAGTACTAGACACTGGCTGCATAATCCTGCTATCAAGTTTGGGTGGGATGGAGATGAAGGTACAGCAGAAACATGTATGTGAATACCTGTACCAGCATGTACAGGACCATGAGGACCTAACAAACACTACCATGACCCTGAACTGGTCATCCACTGTGTTGGTGGTTAGTGGATGATGACTGGATGACACATAAGTGGAGTGGGACCAGTTGATTGGGAGCCAAACTATGAATGGAGTAAAGGCAGCTGGGAAAGTCATCTCTCCAATCAACCAGTGAGTTAGGAACAGGGAGCTCTATCTCTCATTAGTTTTTATCATTGTTGGAGTAGTGTATACTAACTTTGTCACACGATTAAAGACCTTCATTGTTGAGCGTAGGTAATAACATTACAACAACAACAGTTAGAGACATTCACACAGCTTATTTGTGGGATAGAATTTTTTGTGGAAACTTATAAGAGGACCAAAAGTTCTGTGGTTCAATGGCAGATTACGGGACAACACAACAGCTGGCCGCAGTCACTCATGAAATCAAACCTCAATTTGTATTTTTATTGACCAAAGAGAATAATAACACAAGACATGAATAGATAGTTATAATAAAACGAAAGAGAAAAAGACAGACAAACCAATAGAACAGAAAAGTCCTGTAATATTCTGTACCTCCTGCCTTAAATCCAAGAGTATTGGGTATAACAATGCAGGTAAACAATACTGGCAACACTATGGGATGCTGTACTATGTGTATAAGCCATAAAAGTTGTAAATATATCTCATGTATAAAGCATGCCAATTCAATATTGCAGAATACCTCCCAGTCTGACTATACCAGTACATAGTAAAAATAAAGTGGAATACTATATGGTCTAATTTAAGTTTGTATCATAAACACCAGCACAGTAACTTTAGAAAATACAGTACTGATAGATCCAACACAATAATATTATTTCTCTGGTACAAGTTAAAGAGATTGGTGTAACTAGTTGAAGGGACACTGGTAGAGTCAGGTTGGGACACACACTACACCAACACAATGAAGCAAAACAACAAGAAAGGGTAACGTTTCCCCACCTGGCCATCTGACTGTGGCTGAGTAACAACTGGGCCTAGGATAGCATGGAAGGAAAACCATTTTAACCTCTGTGTTGTATCAAATAACTAAAATACATACTCATGAAACAACTACTACCATTATGAGAGAACTACTGGGAGTCAAGTCACCCAATAGCAAGTGTTACTAAGTGGAGATATGTTAGTAATACTCTGTAACTTGTTAATATTATGGATGATACTTTCTTCAGTCAATACAGTAACTCATTTTACCAACATTAGTTTTATATTCTCAAGTGAAGAAGTAAAACCTCTACTGTATATACTAGATAGCCATGACTCTTGACTCTGATGTTGTAATATTTAAGGATGACCACAGCTGAATGCTTCTCACATCAGGGTTTTCAAGTTGGTAAATGACACTGTTTTGGGAACCTGTATGTGTGTGTCAAGAGGACATTTACAGCATGTCTATAAACCTAAAAATAAGAGTCAGGCCAACAACTTTGAACTCATGAACTTACAGGTAAACAAGTACAAAAAATTCAGGTGTTCGGAGATATAGTCACTTATATCCTAACACACCTATCTTTAGGCCCATAGACATATACATACACACACACACACACACGTAAGTTCCCAAACCATATCATAAAAACTTTGAAGACCATATTTCTATATATTTGAGAAAAATAAATCTCATCACTTACGTTTGAGCTGGATGAAGGTGAGTTGCTGGATGGCAGTTAAGAGAGTTTTATCGTCCAGTGTCAGGTTGAAGACAGGGAGGGACTCTAGGGCCCGCACCATGGACTGCTCCCAGTCCCAGTCATCGTATTACCACCGCTCCTCTAAGATTTCCTGAGCCTGAGGAACACAGGAAAGGAGGAAGACTTTTGGGGTAACTTCTTTCTGGCACTCACTTCCCTGATTGGGGTGACTGGTTGTGTACTGGCCTAATAAATTGGACAAAAGTACCTCTCAGCCAGACACTAACTTTGTGATTTTGAACAAGCTGTAAATACACTACATCCACTTAAATATCTTGTACATCTCATGTGAATCATCCACAACATAAGAGCAATACAAAAACTCCACCTGAAAATACAATAAGATCCAAGACATAGATACAGGAAGATAATACAGTATTAGGAGTGTACTGTACCTACCAGAAATCAAAACTAAAGTTACAAGAAAACTGTATTGAATAAATTACCAACTTATCTTGTAGTAGCTAACAACATAACCTGCCAATTACCAAAACAAGTATTGTATGTAGGTAGTAGGTAGTAGGCAGCTACCAAAACAGGGGGTATACTGCCTGGGAAGATATTGGAAGCATAATGTGTTGTCTAATGGTAGACCCTGAAGCCAAATGTGACCAAGTCCCAGGTTGATGATCTGACTTTCTGCCTCATTTACACACAATTGCAGGGTCTCAATACTTTTTTACTTTGATAACACAACATACATAACGTACAGGGTATGTCCTTTCTCACTCTAGATTTATTTTTATTTTTTATTATTTATGGTTTATTATTATTACAGTATTATTATTATTATTATTATTTTATTTATTATCATATTTATTAATTATCATTATTATTATTACTATATTATTATTATTATTATTATTATTATTATTATTATTATTATTATTATTATTATTATTATATTTTTGCCTCCAGGTGGAATAATCCCCTCCCCAAAAGTGGACACCCCAACACATACTGTAGGAAAACAACAAACATAACTACAGCACCTACAATGTTGTCTGCAGCTCCTATGACCTCCAATATACAACAGGTAGAATACATTATGTGACAGACCTTCAATAAACTGTACAAGTGAGGTAAGAAGCTATTGTAACAGCCTATGAACCCATTTCTAAATCCATATCACAATACACAACACCTCGAGCTCTTCTTCATTCACAGTAACATTTAGAGTTACCGTGTAATAAATATATAAAGAACACAGAAAGAGATAAAACGACAATGCCTACAAGAAGAAATACGTCACCTTACGTGTTTGGCATTAATTTCCACCTAAAACGGCCATGAATGAGTAAATCAATGGTACAGTAGTTACTTTAATTCTGTAAGGCAAGTCTCAATACTATACAAGTTGCCTCAAAAGGTCAGACATAAAGTATACAAGTCAAAGTTAGAATCATAATCCCTTTAACATTTAAATACTGTGCAGTAATACAGTAAGTGGCAATAATCCTCCCAAAACACAGAGTAATGCATGAACACCTTACCACAAGTTTTTAGAAAAAGTTCCATCCATGTTCTGTCATTTTTTCTCACTTTAATCTTCCATGTTGTATTACAGGTCTGTGCTATTAACTCCTTCACTACAGGACGTTATTTGTGATATTTTATTTGGCTAACGTGAGATGATTGTATTCAGCCTCAGATGGGGCCTATACACAAGGGGTTAATACCATCCCACTTGGCTCATAAACACCCTCATAAAACCTACGGTAATTCTTTATAATAAGAGGCAGTAACAGGTGCCTGGCTATATCCTATGATCAAAAGAGTCAGACCATCTTTCACTACACTGACTTAAGTATTGGAACCACTTGATAAACTCAAACATTTAATAAACAAAGGGTTAATTATGACTTGTTAACTGCAGTCCTCTATCATAATATTCAGGATTTAGCCAAGAAAATTTGGTATTCATTTCCGTAAAAAAAAAAAAATATTAAATAAATAAATACACAAATTAATAAAATAAATATATATAATTTTAAATGCCATGACTGAGCAACCATTGAGAATTATCCTGCCTCTCACCTCCATGAATGATGCTGGGTCAGACTCCTTGAGAGCCTCGATACAGAAGTGGATGGTGGCCGTGGTAGACTGTAGGGTGTGGGTGTAGTCCTGTACTTGTTCTCTCAGTGCATGAACCTGTATCAAAGAGATTTAGAGGGAATTATAAGACTTCACTTCCCTTCACCTCCTCCTTACCACACGGCTCCTATAAGTAACAGCATTTATATGTTCAGTGAGAGCATGTGGTAAGGAAGAACTCAATACAAATGATCATCTCTTGCTTAAAGGTCAACACTTGAAGTTTCTATAAAATAATCACAGCTTATTAATGTCAACGATCACCTGAGGATAAACTAACTTCTGTGCAGGAAATATCGTACACAATAAAGACAATACAGTACAGTAGAATTTTATTATTACTCATCAGGCAACTAATGTCATGAGCATAAAAAGTAAGAGCTAAGCTGAAGGAGCTACTGACCTTGGTATCTCGCTGTCTCCTGACCCAGTTGATGAGGTCAGTGCGGCGACCTGTAGTGCCTCCACCAGGCGTCCACCTGGGCCACTATCACTCCCTCTACTTCCCGACAGTTACCCTGCCAGTGTGACTTTGTTAATGGGTGGTTTCATTATGATGCAGCAAGTTATTTCACTCTATCTAACTTTAAGCATGATTTTGGGTTAACTATGTACACATTCTCAATATAGAGGCATTTGTTTAAGATTTTATATATGAGTATTTCTGACCTACAGTACGAGAAACAAATCCAATACAAAACGTCTACACGAGAATGGTAATAACAGGTACACACGCTATTCAATATAATACAACAGCTTGTATCCAGATACAGCTTATCAATACAAACAAATGAAAGTAAAATACAGATTAAGTCACTCACGTGGACCTCATCTGAGAAAGTCTTAGGGTGTGGATGAACTGTGGCAGCCCTCGCCTTCTCGACAGCTGCTGCAGGGCCTGGGACAGCTCCGTCTGTGGACACAAACCACCTTGATTAGATAAATTGTACTGTACCTCTAATACACTTCCATCACAATTACAATCCACAACATGTTGCTAACTCTTCCTGGAACTTAAAACTTGTGTGTGTGTGTGTGTGTGTGTGTGTGTGGGTGTGTGTGTGTGTGTGTGTGTGCGTGTGTCCATGTAGCTAGGAGTAAACAAACAACAGTGACATGGGCGAGGAGTGAGGTGACTTATATTAACTAACAAGTCTTAACAATGGCTACACTATGGTTAGATTAGACTTGGTAAGGCAAGGGTTGTTAAGTTTTGGTTATAATAGGTTAAAACAGGTTGTTATGTTTGGTTAGGTTAGCATTAGGTGTTGAATCATGAGGTGAAATAAGTAGATGATCCTAATCTTCACAATAACTAATGTCTAATACGATTTCATGTAATTAAACAAGTAAAGGTATAATTCACACAGTTTTTTGTGATAAGTCAATTTTGTATAGTTTATAATAGAGAGTAAACTGTGTACTATACTTTCTTGTATTAAATGTTACAGGAGTGGGAGGTCTTCTTTCCTGGAATGGGTTACGAATCTCCACAACCTAACCCATAATTTTGCAGTGGGATCCAACCACACACTGACCACCAACCATCACTGTACTGTACCACCTTGTTCTCTCTTCTTCTCTCTCACATACATACAGATAATACAGTACTGTATAACCAACAAACAAATGTAAATACTAATATATGTACTGTACTGGAAAATACTGTTACTATAAATACCGGTACATTTACATTACCATAATTACTAGAATATCGTACTTATATTCCTGTACGTATTACTGTACTCTACACAGATGACTTGACGGACATACTATACAAACACTATGCAGGTAAATAATAAAGAATTGTAAAGTTGTTTTAAATCAGTAAACCACACCTGAATTAATCAAGATCTAGAGGTAATTTTTAACACCTGTGAACCTGAGCCTGGTACCTTAGTACAGGAATAACTTAACCTATTACTTAAAGAAACCTTAATTTTTTTAGTTCACTGAGGGAAAATTTGAGGGAATAAAAATGCTAGTACTGTACACAACAATTCTGTCCAATAGAAAATAATGCATGTACAGGTATTAACTACATGTACCAATTCATATTTTCCTTCCTGATTGATTGGACTATATACATTGAAACGAGCATTTAAACTTAACCTCCAAATACATTATTACACCTGTAGCCATTCTAAACATTTATCAACGTGTTTTATCAATGTAAGTGAGGACCTTCTGGCTGAGACAACCTTCAACAATGAATAATAATAAAAATAATAATAATAATAATAATAATAATAATAAGGATGACTACACTGTAGAATGGCCCAAGTGTTGTAATTACTTTTCCATGTTTACTGAGAATAAAAGGACCAACCATTCATATATATATATATATATATATATATATATATATATATATATTATATATATATATATATATATATATATATTCCTACACTATTATCACGTTGTCTTTTACATTGTAGTATATCATTATTATTATTGTTGTTGTTAGGAGCATTATTATGGTTATTAAACACACACAGTAGCTTCTTCACGCCTGTCTCTGCCTCCCCACAGTCAACACAGCCAGCGGGGTCTCTCTCTCTCTCTCTCTCTCTCTCTCTCTCTCTCTCTCTCTCTCTCTCTCTCTCTCTCTGAAGTCTCTCAGCACACCTTTTTTAGTTTAACAAATTTATTGGCAAAGCTTGTAGTACAGTTTGCCTATTCTGGAGTAATTCAGTCAGGTCTGCACTGAGGTGGTATCACTTCTCACTGTCACGCAGGACAGTTCATACACAAAGAAATACATCATATTCATTAACAACTATAAATGTATAGAGGTCAGATTCATATGGGTAATGTCACTGTTCACTGCCATGCAGGACAGAGGTTCATACACAAAGAGTTGCATCATATTCATTGACAGTACATATACATATATGTAAACACACACATATATACATACATATACATATATACATACACATATACATGTACATGCACATATACACACACACACACACGCACACATACATACATATGTCGGTCAGATTCATGTGGGTAATGTCACTTTCTGCCATACAGGACAGAGGTTCGTACACAAAGAAGGAAATACATCACATTCACCAGCAGCATATATGGGTCAGTGGATCACATACATTGTACGTCTTATTCTAATTGAAGACTAATCAGTGTGGGCCAGCAGCAAATTTGGGATAACAGCAAGAATGTCTAAGCACCCTGATTCAATGAAGTAATTACATAGTTCAAGATACAATAAGCCAGGTGGCCTGAAGTCTTTGACAGTGTCATTCAATAATATAGTGTTCAAGTGTTATGCTTTAAGGTCAAAGTTTACATGCTGAGTGTTCCGGTATGGGTACAGCGTTACTAACTTGCCAGGTGTGTCTGTATCTAGCCTAATTCTGGCCACGACTACATCACATTGTCTGGTTCTGTCCTTGTTGGCCATACCGGTACCTCTCGTCACAAAATTCAGTTTCAGGAGATGTGCAACACTTTTATGCAGCCACGCCCCAAAGAGAGTCTTTTGTGGAAGGTTAGCGAGATGGTCGGGATTACTTTGATAGAACATCAACTCAGTTTGAGCTGTAGTTTGAGAACCTTTGTTCTTCAAAACTTTGACACAAAACATGGTATTAAGTAGGGCTATCCTCTCAGACAGGGAGGGCAGTCCAAGCTCTTTCCTCATGTTTACAATTCTGGTTGATTTTGGGCAACCTAGAATGATGAGCATGGCTTCATTTTGCACTACCTCAAGGCTGTTGAGTTGTTTAGGCGGAATAGTCACAAGATGGAGAGCATGATAGTCAACTACAGAACGAATGAAGTGAAGATAGAAAGTACGAGCATAGGTGATGTTAATTCCATAGCCCTTGCCAACAAGGGTTCTGAGGGGTTTAATGCGCTGCATTAGTTTGTCACGAAGGTTGCTGACAAAGTTTGCATCATTCACACAAATTCCAAGATATTTATAGGAGCTACATAGTTCCAAGGGCATGCTGTTAATGTTATAGTCAAGACGCAGAGGGGGAGCAGGACGAGGATTGAGGACCCTCGTCTTGTCAACAGATATTATGAGACCGCATTCAACAGTTCTCCGAGCAAATACATCCAGCAAGGCTTGGAGCCTGAGTTTGGTTTGTGTCATAATGCAGATATCATCAGCATAGCATATCAGGTGACCAGACCACAGGGAGCCACCCCTGAACATAGTCTGGTGGTAACATTCACATTACCTGCTTCCCTTCCTGTTTCCTTTCCTACCTCTCCCTCCCTCTCTCTCCTTCCTTTCTAACCTCCCATCCCTACCCCCCCCCCTCCTATAATCCTTACTATTACATCCCCATCTCTTCCCTTACCCCCTTTCCCTCCCATCACCCCTTCCTACCACCCTTGTACCTCCCCTTCCCACCACCCCTTCTCCCTTCCCCACCCCTCCAGCCACCCTCCCAGACGCTGACCAGTAGTGTTCACAGACTGGTACAAGCGTTACGGCACTCAAGTACAGTATAACTACACTACACATGGGTCACACGGCATAATTTCCCCGTATGTGAAATTATGATAACATTTCTGTTTCATTTAACTTACGGTCCGGCGAGTTGCGTATTTGAACCGCTATGTTTAGTTATCGTGTGCTTTACAGTGGATAATGTCGTAATTCGGGCAAATGTGTAAAAATGGGGTTACTTCTAAATTAAACCTAACCTTAGTTGACAAGAAAACCAAGTAACCGACGCCAAGAGACCGCACTAACCTAACCAAAGAAACATACTTAACCTTACCAGTTCCTAGTCGGGGACCCATCAGCATATTAAATGGAAAACTTTTACTTTGACATGGCGTAATTTTTGGTTTCTTGTGGACGTGAGAGAAGCCGCTGCATAATTATTATTATTTCAGCCACTTCATTCACTTCTTTCCACGTCTTCGTTATTACACTCTTGCACGTTTAACTGCCCATAACTCTTTAATACCTCCAGCACCAGAAATGTCTCTTTAAACCACTTCAGTCGGGCCTAACTCTACCTCTATCGTCTCAACATGCTCTTTATATAGTTGATATAAACAAGTATATATGCAGACATAAATTACTTAACGAGACGATGATAAAACACAAGTAAAACACAAATATTAAACTCACCTCACCCCGCCACCATTTAAAGGAAACTCGACTCTCGACTCTCGACAGCCAAATCAACTTTTCAACATAACCAACACCAATTTTTACCTTATACCACACTATGCCCAACCTAATTTACGTCACACAATATTCCCTAAATCATATTAATTTGTTCTGGATAATTGTGAAATGTTGCTATACCGGGGCGCCGATTTTCTGTCTCCCCAGAATATAATATTGTATTTTCGTTCGTTATTCTCCTGTTGAAGTTTGTATGCTTCTCTACTCAAGAACTATTTATAAAATGTGTTATATCTGAAGCAGTAAGGTGATATTTTAACAGTATTACTTAATGGTTTGATATGTTCAAGTGGAGGTAACTCGACCTGGTTCCCTGCTGTCTATGTTTATGGCAACAGATATCCGTTTACACACACTCTATGCATACAACACTAGGAACCAATCTATACATACACAAGCTAAGTACACAGTAGAACATATTGGACCGTTTTTTTCATTCTATATTTTGGTGCGTCTGTAATGTGTGAGGTTATTTTTGTTTGTTATTTGTTTTGGGCTATTATTATTATTATTATTATTATTATTATTATTATTATTATTATTATTATTATTATTTATTATTATTACTATTATTACTGTTGTTATTATTGTTATTATTATTATTATTTATTTATTATTACTATTGTTATTGATGTTATTATCGTCATCATTTAAAGTCACAAACCTTTCACAAGAGCTGTACCTCCCACACCAAGCCTTCACATTACCATAAATTTACGTTGGGTATTACAGCTTGACCTCTGACCTTAGCTGACCCGAGGAACCACAGCCCTCTTACCTGCTTTTGTGGTTATTGTTATTGTTGTTATTATTGTTATTGCTGTTATTATTATTGTTGTTATATTTCGAGTATTATTTATTTTTTATCATTATCACCACTGTCGTTATTAACACTATTATTATTATTATTATTACAGCAGGCGCGGAACACAAGGAAAGATTCTCAAATAATTCTTAAGTTTAATTTTCCTCCTACCTGTAGACGTGAGAACACATACACCTGGCCCACCTAACCTAACCCCACCTCACAAGATAACAAGGGCTTATCTTTGTATTATTTAACCTGGGTGGCTTATACGTCCCTCTTACCCTCACACTACTACCACCAGACTGTCCCCCCTTTACGTGATGTCAGTCCCCCTCCCCCCCCCTTTCATTTCCTCCTCCCTCATGCGTCCCTTTCCCTTCTCCTCCAACCCTCTTCCCCTCTCTTCTTTCCTCCTCCCTCCATCACCTCTCTCCTCCTCTTTCTCCCTCTCTCCCTCTCTCCCTCCAGCACCCCCTTCCCCTCTCTCCCCCACCACGCCTCTCATTCTTTGTAACCTTTTTACTCTGGTGTCTCCCCCTCTCCCAGTGCCTCTTCCTCCCCCCTTCTCTCCCTTCAAGCGGAAAAATATCAGCTGGTGAGTAGGCGGGGAGAGAGAAGAGAGAAAGAGAGAGAGAGAGAGAGAGAGAGAGAGAGAGAGAGAGAGAGAGCGAGAGAGAGAGAGAGAGAGAGAGACAGATGCCAGATAGTAGAAATAGAGAGATCAGGAGGAGGAGGAGGAGGAGGAGATGAAAGGTGTGTTAACAGGAAATGAGGGGTCGACAGGAGAGGTGCTGGGTGGGAGGAGGAGGAGGTGAGGGAGAAGGTGAGGAGGAAGGTGAGGGAAAGGGAGTGGTGTGTAGGTTAGTGTGGAGTGGGAAGAGAGGTGATGAGGTAGGTGGGTTGGGGTGGGGTGTGTGGGTGGGAAAAGGAGTGTGGGTGGGGTGGGTGGAGTGGGTGGGGTGGGGAGCAAGAAATGGCGCTCACCCCACCTTCAGCCAGGCAGGTTTTTCACTATTCATTCTCTTCCTGGTTGTAAGCATTCCTCTCTTCCGTCAGCTGTGTCTGTCTGTCTATTTATCGATCAGTTTGTCTGTCTATCTATCTATCTATCTATGGGTCAATCTGTACACCTGCCTGATCGTTAACCTACCTGTGTGCGTGTGTGTATCAGACAGGTAATCCAACATTACGATTCTCAAAGGTTCTTAAGTTAAATTTCCCTCGTAACTAAAGACGTCACTACGTATCTAACTGACCCTCTTATATTAACACAAACATCAACGGTTAAATGGTATTAAAATTAATCCTACTCAAAATACAGTTTATAATAAGTTTTGTTAATATCTTAGTGAAAAATAAATTAAATTTTAATTGTTTGAGACTTTAAGACGCAAGATCCGGATTCATAAGTCAACCAAGGCGCGTTCGTGGGCGATGTATCCGTCTAATGTCAACAAAGCCAAACAATAACACGGGAGACGCCTGCAGGTGCGGTGACTGGCAGGAGGAGGGACATTACATTACATTGGTCACCTTCGCAAATATATTATATACCTTGGTGTATTCGTGCCTTCAGGAGACCACAAGACATAACCAAAAAATAAAACCATCTTTTTCAATTTTTCATCCCAAAGAATTCAACCGGGAAAAAAATATATTACCAAAATAGAGTCGAGGTTAATCAGTGTTACCAGAATTTAATGAGTTGTTTTCAAAATAATTAAATTTACTCTAACAATAAGGCATTTCATTATTTATTTCGTTTAATTTTATATTCATATCATTTTATTTATAATCAATAAATTTAACTTTTTATTTACGTTTTAAAATTGTAATATGAATGTTATATTTCAATTAATGTTTTTTTCTGAAGTCTTTATATGTCTGGGGCTGAGTTTCCGAATAAATAAATAAATAAATAAATACAAATGATAAACAAATAAAAGGAACAAAGAGGAAAATAACTAAAAAAAACAATGCAAAATAAACAGACTATTTACGTAAACTCACTTCACAAACAAACACACAACAACGCTACCTTGAGCATTAACTTCCACCACCCCCTGCCCCCCCTCCCCACACCCCCTGCCCCACTCCCCCCAAGACCACAGAACCCCCCCAGCCCCCACATCAGGACCACACCACATGTCCATTCCAGGTGAGGACAAAGACGCACCAGCTGTAAGACTCAGGTATATATCCTCTTATGGAAGCTCACAGCTGGTTCCTGGTGCTGTCACCACACACACACACACACACAGCTGTCATCACACACACACACACACCAGCTACACACACACACACAGCTGTCACCACACACACACACACACACCAGCTACCACACACACACACCAGCTGTCACCCACACACACACACACCGTCACCACACACACCAGCTGTCACCACATACACACACACAGCTGTCACCATACACACACACACACCAGCTGTCTACACACACACACACACACACACATACATCAGCTGTCACCACACACACACACACACCGTCACCACACACACACCAGCTGTCACCACACACACACACCAGCTGTCACCATGTCACCACACACACAGCTGTCCCACACACACACACACCAGCTGTCATGCCACACACACACACCAGCTGTCTGCTGTCACCCACCGCACACCAGCTGTCACACACACACACACACTGTCACCACACACACACACCAGTTGTCACCACATACACACACACACCAAGCTGTCACCATATACACACACACACACCAGCTTCACTCACACACACACACCAGCTGTCTTTCACACACACACACACACACACACACATACATCAGCTGTCACCACACACACACACACCGTCACCACACACACACACACACCAGCTGTCACCACACACACACCAGCTGTCACTAACTGTCACCACACACACACACACACCAGCTGTCACCACACACACACACACACCAGCTGTCACCACACACACACCAGCTTTCACCACACACACGTTTTGTTTACACACCAGCTGTCACCACACCACACACACACACACACACACACACACACACACACACACACACACACTGGATCACCACGACCTCATCTGAAATTTGGTGGCTTCACCACTATGGGTTTGGTTGTGGTTGTGTTTCAACCGCATCCAGCCCATGTGCAGACTGATGCTATAAGAACAACCCAGTCCCAACCATTGTAAAATTATCATAACTTAATAAATGGTACTCCCAGTAAACACTACTCCTTGCACTGTCACTATGTTGAAATGAACTGTAGTTTGGCTTTTCCCCATCTGATTATTATATGTCTTATTTGTACATCACTTTTTACTTGTATATTATTTAATTCGTAACCCATTCCCCAAATATGCAACTGTATATTTTCAGCCTTCTGGCTGCCAGCTCTTTCAATAAACAGTTAATTTTATTATTATTATTATTACCACACACACACTCACAGTTTGATGGTGCTGGATGACCTCACCTGGCCCGATTATCTCTACATGGCCCAGTTGACTCCAGTTGAGCTGCCTCAACTAACCTAACCCCCAATTAGTGTCTAACCTCAGAGTGTTATGAATGACTTGAGGATCACTCTACACCATCATCTACCACAACTACCACCATCACCCTACAACTACCATCACCTACCACAACTACCACCATCACCACCATAATCTACCACTAACTACCACCATCACCTACCACAACCATCAGCCATCACCACCATAATCTACCGCAACCACCACCATCACCTACCACAACTACCAACCTCACCACCATAACCTACCCACCAACTACCATCACCTACCACAACCATCACCATCACCACCATAACCTGCCACAACTACCAACCTCACCACCATAATCTACCGCAACTACCACCATCTACCCCAACTTCACCACCATCACCACCATAACCCACCACCTACTACCATCACCTACCACACCACCACCATCACCTACCACAACTACCACATCACCTACCACAACTACCACCAACACCTCTCTCTCTCTACACTATTTTGTCCAGAGGGATAACCTTTGGCATTAATTAGATTATAAACACTTTTGTAAATATCTTCCTGTTCGAGTTTGGGTGTTGTGATCCTGCGCCCCCCACTAGCCTGTGTCTTTAGTGAGGCTTAAAATGTTTTAAGTTTGTTTTGGGTTGATTGCTTTGTCTAACCACTATCTGCATACACCACGATCACCAGCCACTATCACCATCACCACCGATCACCACCACTATCACCATCACCACCACCATCACCAACCAGTATCACCATCACCACACACCATCACCACCACCATCACCACACTTCACCATCACCATCACCACTATCACCATCACCACCGATCACCAGCAGGTATTCACCCATCACCAACCATATCACCATCACCACGTCACCACCACTATCACCATCACCACCACGATCACCACCACTCCATCACCACCACCATCCACTACCCTCACCCCCCTGCCCCCCCCCCCACGTGGTTTGGGTTTCAGAACAGCCCCACCAACGGCAATAAACTACCCCAGGTTTTTCCAACCAGACTTGTCCTGGGCCTCCTTAATCCTGAGGTGTTGTGTGTGTGTGTTGTGTGTGTTTGTGTTGTGGTTGTGTGTTTTGTGTGTCCCTAAAATCTCTTTTTCTCTCTCTCTCTCTCTCTTCTCTCTCTCTCTCTCTCTCTCTCACTTCTACTCCTCTTTGTTTTCCTCCCTATTTCTACTTTCCCCCTCACTCCTCCTTCCTCCTCCCTTCCCCTCACCTTCCTTCCTCCTCCCTTCCCCTCACCCTCCTTCCTCCTCCCCTACCCCTCACCTCCCTTCCTCCTCCCCTTCCCCCTCCCCCTCCTTCCTCCTCCCCTTCCCCTCTTCCTCCTTCTCCCTCCCCTTCCCCCTCACCCTCCTTCCTCCCTCCCCTTCCCCTCCTCCTTCCTCCTCCCTTCCCCCCTCACCCTCCTTCCCTCCTCCCCCTTCCCCCCTCACCCCTCCTTCCTCCTCCCTTCCCCTTCACCTCCTTCCTCCCTCCCCTTCCCCTCACCCTCCTTCCTCTCCCCTTCCCCCTCACCTCCCTTCCTCCCTCCCTTCCCCCTTCACCTCCTTCCTCCTCCCTTCCCCCTCACCCTCCTTCCTCCTCCCCTACCCCTCCACCCCTCCTTCCTCCTCCTTCCCCCTCACCCTCCTTCCTCCTCCTTCCCCTCCTTCCTCCTCCCCTTCCCCCTCACCCTCCCTTCCTCCCTCCCCTTCCCCTCCCACCTCCTTCCTCCTCCCTTCCCCCCTCTCCCCTCCTTCCTCTCCCCTACCCCCTCCCCACCTCCTTCCTCCTCCCCTTCCCCCTCCCACCCTCCTTCCTCCTCCCCTTCCCCCTCACCCTCCTTCCTCCTCCCCTTCCCCCTCCCCTCCCTTCCCTCCTCCTTCCCCCTCACCCTCCCCTCCTCCCCTTCCCCCTCACCCTCCTTCCTCCTCCCTTCCCCCCTCACCCTCCTTCCTCCTCCCTTCCCCCTCACCCTCCTTCCTCCTCCCCTTCCCCTCCACCCTCCCTTCCTCCTCCCCTTCCCCCTCACCCCTCCTTCCTCCTCCCCTTCCCCCTCTTACTCCCTTCCTCCTCCCCCTACCCCCTCCACCCCTCCTTCCTCCTCCCCCCTTCCCCCTCACCCCTCCTTCCTCCTCCCCCCCCTCCCACCTCCTTCCTCCTCCCACTTCCCCCCTCACCCCTCTCCTCCTTCCCTTCCCCTCACCCTCCCTCCTCCTCCCCTTCCCCCCTCACCTCCTCCTCCTCCCCTCCTTCAAATACACAAATTAAAACAAGTAAAACAATGAATAAACAAACAAGCAAAACAAACATAAAACAAAGAGTTTCCCGGTTATTCGTCCCCCAACAGAGGGGGGTAGGAGGGGGAGGAAAAGCAAGAGGGGGAGAAAGAAAACAAGAAGGGAAGGAAAAGAGTAGAAGGAAGGAGGATTTCCGACAACACGGATTATCCAGTACCGGCAGAAACCGGTCCCGGATTACTGACCACCCCCTTACCGGTAGCCAACAGTCCACTCAGTTAATAAGATCGAGACCGGATATTAGCCTGGTGACACTAACATTACAAATTCGGATAAAATCATTTACTCCGGTTAATGTGAATGGAATCCGGATATAAAGACTAGAGGGTTAAATAACACTCATCGACCCCCGGATAAAGAGACATAGTGGAATCGGTTAATTGAAGGTGAAAATCCGTTTATTGGTGTATGAAAATCCCGTACTGATGAATTAAATCCGGGTAATGTAATAGATTAGCTTCGGTTAAGCAGAGACTATGGGGAGCTGATTGGGATATGAGCTTACACATACATACATACATACATGCATACATACATACACAAACACCCACACTCAATCCCTCCACACACACACACACACACACACACACACACACACACACACACACACACACACACACACACACACACACACTCGTCCAGGAAACCAACAACTAAAAAGGTCAAGAGTCACCCCCAGGTCGTTCACACCCTCCATCGTGACCTTAATAAACATGATATATATTTACGAGACGTGACAACAGGATATAGTGAACACCGCGATAAACCACAGGCACTGAGGGACAAAAACAATGATAAATGAGAGAAAATAGAAAGTGGAGAAAATGGAAAAATAAAAGAAAATGGAGAGAAAAATAAAAGAAATAAAGAGAGAAAGTATGAGAGAAATGGGAGAAATTAAAAGGAAACAGGAGAAAATGGAGAAAATTAGAAAATGGAGGAAATGAAAGAAAATGGAGGAAAATAAAAGCAAATGGAGGAAAAATAAAAGAAAACGGAAAATGGAGGAGAAAACAGAATAACTATCCCTGTACCGTTATAATAAGACAGCCTGTAAGCTTATTACGTAACTTCTAG
>NW_024713495.1:0-26074 GCF_018991925.1 Homarus americanus | reverse complement strand
AGTTTGTATCATAAAATGGGAAATATCGACTTTCGGAAGTTGGTTAGATAACAAATTTGCCGAAAATAGATTATCATAGAAAGCAGGAAATTTGTATCATAGAAAATGGGAGATATCTACTTTCGCGAAAGTTTTGTAGATAATACTTTCGAAGTGGATTATCATAAAGATGAAATTTTATCATAAAATGGAAATATCGACTTTTCGGGAAAGTTGGTTTAGATATTTTGCCGAAAATGATTATATAAAACGGGATATTTGTATCATAAAAATGGAAATATCTACTTGAAAGTTCTTAGATATCAACTTTCCCGAAAATAGATTGTCATAAGCGGAAAATTTATATCATAAAAATGGGAAATATCGACTTTCAGGGAAGGTTGGTTAGATGTAACTTTCCCGAAATTATCATGAAAACGAGAGAAATTTGTATCATAAAAGTGAAATATCTACTTTCGGGAAGTTGGTTATCTACTTCCCCGAAAAGTAGATAGATTTTTAAATTTTTAGGGAGAAGTAGATTATCGACTTTTTGGGAAGAAGTAGATTTTCGTATTTTTAAAATATTACTAATTTTGGGAAGTAGATTATCATAAAGCGGAATTTTGTATCATAAAAATGGGAAATACTTTCGGGAAAGTTGGTTAGATAACAAATTTGCCGAAATAGATTATCTGAAAACAGAAATTGTATCATAAAAAAGAAATATACTTTCAGGGAAAGTTGGTTAGATAACAAATTTGCTGAAAATAGGTATCATAGAAGCAAAATTTATCATAAAAATGGGAAATATCTACTTTGCGTAGAAAGTTTCTTAGATAACCAACTTTCGAAAATAGGTTATCATAAACAGGAAATTCGTATATAAAATGGGAAATATTCTGACGCCCAGGAAGTTGGTTTAGATAAGCCATTTGCCGAAAATAGATATCATAGAAACGGGAAATTTGTATCATAAAATGGAAATATCTACTTTCCGCGAACGTTTCTTGGATAACCAACTTTCCCGAAAATAGATTATCATAGAAACGGGAAATTTGTATCATAAAATGGAATATCGACTTTCCGGGAAAGTTGGTTAGATAATAAATTGCTGAAAATAGATATCATAAAACGATTTGTATCATAAAAAAATGAAATATCTACTCGCAGTTTGTTAATAACCAACTTTCCCGAAAAAAGATTATCATAAAAGGAAGTTTGTATCATAAAAATGGAAATATCGACTTTTCGGGAAAGTTGGTTTAGATGTAAATTGCGAAAATAGATATCATAGAAACAGAAATTGTATCATAAAAATGGGAAATATCTACTTTTCCGCGAAGTTTCTTAGATAACCAACTCCCGAAAATAGATTATCATAAAACAGGAAATTTATATCATAAAAATTGAAATATCGACTTTCAGGGAAAGTTTGTTAGATAAAACTTTCCGAAAATAGATATCATAGAAAACGAAATTTGTATCATAAAAAAATGGAAATATCTACTTTCGGGAAAGTTGGTTATCTACTTCCCCGAAAAGTAGATAGATTTTCTAATTTTTCAGGAAAATGAATTATCGACTTTGGGAAAGTAGATTTTCGTATTTTCGAAATATTACTAATTTTTTGGAAGTGAATTATCATAGAAAACGAATTTTGTATCATAAAAAAAATATCTACTTTCCGGGAAAGTTGGTTAGATAACCAAATTTGCCGAAAATAGATTATCATAGAAACAGGAAATTTGTATCATAAAAATGGGAAATATCTACTTTCCGCAAGTTTCTTAGATAACAAATTTGCCGAAAATAGATTATCATAAAACAGAAATTTGTATCATAAAAGATGGGAAATATCTACTTTCGCAAAGTTTCTTAGATAACCAACTTTCGAAAAAAGATTATCATAGAAAACGGGAAGTTTGTATCATAAAAATGGGAAATATCGACTTTCGGAAAGTTGGTTAGATAACAAATTTGCCGAAAATAGATTATCATAGCAGAAATTTGTATCATAAAAAATGGCAAATATCTACTTTCAAAGTTTGTTAGATAACCAACTTTCCCGAAAATAGATTATCATAGAAACGGGAAATTTGTATCATAAAAATGGAAATATCGACTTTCAGGAAAGTTGGTTAGATAACAAATTTGCCGAAAATGAATTATCATAGAAAACGAAAATTTGTATCATAGAAAATGGGAAATATCTACTTTCCGGAAAGTTGGTTATCTACTGAAATAGATAATCAATTTTCGAAAATTAGATTATCATAGAAAAGCAGGGAATTTGTATCATAAAAATGAAATATCGACTTTCGGGAAAGTTGGTTAGATAACAAATTTGCCGAAAATAGATTATCATAAAAAACGGAAATTTATCATAAAAAATGGGAAATATCTACTTTCGCGAAAGTTTCTTAGATAACAAATTTTCGAAAATAGATTATCATAGAAAACGAAATTGTATCATAAAATGAAATATCTACTAAAGTTTGATTATCAACTTTCCCGAGATTATCGAAAACAGGAAGTTTGTATCATAAAAATGAATTATCTGACTTTTTGGGAAAAGTTGGTTAGATAACAAATTTGCGAAAATGGATTATCATAGAAACAGGAAATTTGTATCATAAAAATGGGAAATATCTACTTTCCGGAAAGTTGGTTAGATAACCAAATTTGCCGAAAATAGATTATCATAGAAAACGGGAATTTGTATCATAAAAAATGGGAATATCGACTTTCCGGGAAAGTTGGTTAGATAACCAATTTGCGAAAATAGATTATCATAGAAAACAGGAAATTTGTATCATAAAAATGGGAAATATCTACTTTCCGCGAAAGTTTCTTAGATAATCAGCTCCGAAAATAGTTATCATAGAAAACGGGAAATTCGTATCATAAAAATGGGAAATATCGACTTTCGGAAAGTTGGTTAGATAACAAATTTGCCGAAAATAGATTATCATAGAAAACAGGAAATTTGTATCATAAAAATGGGAAATATCTACTTTTCCGGGAAAGTAGATTATCGACTTTTGGGGAAGTAGATTTAATTTTGAGGAAATATTACCTAATTTTGCGAAGTAGATTATCATAGAAAACGGAAATTTGTATCATAGAAAATGGGAAATATCTACTTTCCGGGAAAGTTGGTTAGATAATCAAATTTGCCGAAAATAGATTATCATAGAAAACGGGAAATTTGTATCATAAAAATGGGAAATATCTACTTTCCGGGAAAGTTGGTCAGATAACCAAATTTGCCGAAAACAGATTATCATAGAAACGGGAAATTTGTATCATAAAATGGAATATCTACTTTCCGGGAAAGTTGGTTAGATAAACCAAATTTGCCGAAAATAGATATCATAGAGAACGGGAAATTTTTTATCATAAAAAATGGGAAATATCTACTTTCCGGGGAAAGTTGGTTAGATAACCAACTTTCCCGAAAATAGATTATCATAGAAAACGGGAAATTTGTATCATAAAAATGGGAAATATCTATTTCCGGGAAAGTTGGTTAGATAACCAACTTCCTGAAAATAGATTATCATAGAAAACCGGAAATCAAAAAAATGGGGAAACATCCAAGTTGGTTATATACTTTCCCGAAAAGTAGATAGATTTTCTACTTCGAGAAAGTAGATTATCGACTTTTCGCGGAAGTAGATTTTCGAATTTTGGGGGAAATATTACCTAATTTTGTGAAGTAGATTATCATAGAAACGTGAAATTTGTATCATACAAAGGGGAAATTCTACTTTCCGGGAAAGTTATTAGATAACCAAATTTGCCGAAAATAGATTATCATAGAAAAAACGGGAAATTTGTATCATAAAAATGGGAAATATCTACTTTCCGAAAGTTGTTAGATAACCAAATTTGCCGAAACAGATTATCATAGAAAACGAAATTTGTATCATAAAATGGAATATTCTCCTTCCGGGAAAGTTGTTAGATAACCAACTTCCGGAAAATAGATTATCATAGAAAACGGAAATTTGTATCATAAAAATGGGAAATATCTACTTCCCGAAAGTTGGTTAGATAACCAAATTTGCTGAAACAGATTATCATGAAAACGGAATGAATATAAAAATGGGATCTACCTTCCGAAAGTTATTTATATACTTTCCGAAAAGTAGATAGATTTTCACTTTTCGGTAGATTATCGACTTTTCGAAGTAGATTGAATTTTGGGGAAATATTACCTAATTTTGTGAAGAAGATTATCATAGAAAACGTGAAATTTGTATCATAAAAATGGAAATATCTACTTTCCGGAAAGAGTTAGATAACCAAATTTGCCGAAAATAGATTACTAGAAAACGGAAATTTGTATCATAAAAAATGGGAAATATCTACTTTCCGGGAAAGTTGGTTAGATAACCAAATTTGCCGAAAACAGATTATCATACAAAACGGAAATTTGTATCATAAAATGGAAATATCTACTTTCCGGGAAAGTTGAGTTAGATAACCAAATTTGCCGAAAACAGATTATCATAGAAAACGGAAATTTGTATCATAAAATGGGAATATCTACTTTCCAAAGTTAGATAACCAACTTCCTGAATTTAGATTATCATAGAAAACGGAAATTTGTATCATAAAAATGGAAATATCTACTTTCCGAAAGTTGGTTAGATAAACCAAATTTGCCGAAAATAGATTATCATAGAAAACGGAAATTTGTATCATAGAAAATGGAAATATCTACTTTCCGAAAGTTGGTTAGATAACCAAATTTGCCGAAAACATTATCATAGAAAACGGAAATTTGTATCATAAAAAATGGGAAATATCTACTTTGCGGAAAGTTGGTTAGATAACCAAATTTGCCGAAAAACAGATTATCATAGAAAACGGAAATTTGTATCATAAAATGGAATATCTACTTTCCGAAAGTTGTTGATAACCAACTTTCCCGAAAATAGATTTCATCATAAAACGGAAATTTGTATCATAAAAATGGGAAATATCTACTTTCCGGGAAAGTTGGTTATATACTCTCCCGAAAGTAGATAGATTTTCTACTTTCGAAAGTAGATATCGACTTTCGGGGAAGTAGATTTTCGAATTTGGGGAATATTACCTATTTTGCGAAGTAGATTATCATAGAAAACGAAATTTGTATCATAAAATGGAAATATCTACTTTCCGGGAAGTTGTTAGATAACCAAATTTGCCGCAAATAGATTATCATAGAAAACGGGAAATTTGTATCATAAAATGGGAAATATCTACTTTCCGGGAAAGAGTTGATAACCAAATTTGCCGAAAAACAGATTATCATAGAAAACGGAAATTTGTATCATAAATGGAAATATCTACTTTCCGGAAAGTTGTTGATAACCAAATTTGCCGAAAATAGATTATCATAGAAAACGGAAATTTGTATCATAAAAATGGGAAATATCTACCTTCCGGGAAAGTTGAGTTAGATAAACAAAATCTGCAAAAACAGATTATCATAGAAAACAGGAAATTTGTATCATAAAAATGGGAAATATCTACTTTCCCGAAAATAGATTATCATAGAAACGGGAAATTTGTATCATAAAAAATGGGAAATATCTACTTTCCGGGAAAAATGGTTAGATAACCAAATTTGCTGAAAACAGATTATCATAGAAAACGGAAATTGTATCATAAAAAATGGGAAATATCTACTTTCCGGGAAAGTTGGTTATATACTTTCCCGAAAAGTAGATAGTCTAGCGTATTGCCAGATACCCAAAGAATGTTCTATATTACTGAGGGTATATACAAACACTTGTTGTCTTTAAAAGTAGGTTCTATTCTCATTACGGGAGATAATATTACAGAGGACACGAAAGCCTGTGGGCACACCACCAGGACTCAGTCTTAACTACTTCTACATCTATCTATGTATTACTACGCGCTGGCCTATACAGATGCCAGCATTCACAAGCTGAATACATAAAGTATAAATGTGATAATTTATATACATAATATGGTGCACAATAAATAGAATATTACATAGAATTAATACATGTTCTATAATACTTTACTATACATAATTAATAATAGTAATATAACAATATACAGCTGAAGGCACTACTTTGTGTCCATATATATCATACAGATAGATTTTCTACTTTTCGGGAAAGTAGATTATCGACTTTTCGGGGAAGTAGATTTTCGCGTTTTGGGGGAAATATTACCTAATTTTGCGAAGTAGATTATCATAGAAAACGTGAAATTTGTATCATAAAAAATGGGAAATATCTACTTTTCGGGAAAGTTGGTTAGATAACCAAATTTGCCGAAAATAGATTATCATAGAAAACGGGAAATTTGTATCATAAAAATGGGAAATATCTACTTACCGGGAAAGTTGGTTAGATAACCAAATTTGCCGAAAACAGATTATCATAGAAAACGGGAAATTTGTATCATAAAAAATGGGAAATATCTACTTTCCGGGAAAGTTGGTTATCTAACCAACTTTCCCGAAAATAGATTATCATAGAAAACGGGAAATTTGTATCATAAAAAATGGGAAATATCTACTTTCCGGGAAAGTTGGTTATATACTTTCCCGAAAAGTAGATAGATTTTCTACTTTTCGGGAAAGTAGATTATCGACTTTTCGGGGAAGTAGATTTTCGAATTTGGGGGGAAATATTATCTAATTTTGCGAAGTAGATTATCATAAAAACGTGAAATTTGTATCATAAAAAATGGGAAATATCTACTTTCCGGGAAAGTTGGTTAGATAAGCAAATTTGCCGAAAGCAGATTATCATAGAAAACGGGAAATTTGTATCATAAAAAATGGGAAATATCTACTTTCCGGGAAAGTTGGTTAGATAACCAACTTTCCCGAAAATAGATTATCATAGAAAACGGGAAATTTGTATCATAAAAAATGGGAAATATCTACTTTCCGGGAAAGTTGGTTAGATAACCAAATTTGCCGAAAATAGATTATCATAGAAAACGGGAAATTTGTATCATAAAAAATGGGAAATATCTACTTTCCGGGAAAGTTGGTTATATAACCAAATTTGCCGAAAACAGATTATCATAGAAAACAGGAAATTTGTATCATAAAAAATGGGAAATATCTACTTTCCGGGAAAGTTGGTTATATACTTTCCCGAAAGTAGATAGATTTTCTACTTTTCGGGAAAGTAGATTATCGACTTTTCGGGGAAGTAGATTTTCGAATTTTGGGTGAAATATTACCTATTTTTGCGAAGTAGATTATCATAGAAAACGTGAAATTTGTATCATAAAAAATGGGAAATATCTACTTTCCGGGAAAGTTGGTTAGATAACCAAATTTGCCGAAAATAGATTATCATAGAAAACGGGAAATTTGTATCATAAAAATGGGAAATATCTACTTTCCGCAAAAGTTTCTTAGATAACCAACTTTCCCGAAAATAGATTATCATAGAAAACGGGAAATTTGTATCATAAAAAATGGGAAATATCTACTTTCCGTGAAAGTTAGTTAGATAACCAAATTTGCCGAAAATAGATTATCATAGAAAACGGGAAATTTGTATCATAAAAAATGGGAAATATCTACTTTCCGGGAAAGTTAGTTAGATAACCAAATTTGGCGAAAATAGATTATCATAGAAAACGGGAAATTTATATCATAAAAAATGGGAAATATCTACTTCCGAAAATAGATTATCATAGAAACAGGAAATTTGTATCATAAAAATTGGAAATATCTACTTTCCGGGAAAAATGGTTAGATAACCAAATTTGCCGAAAACAGATATCATAGAAAACTGAAATTTGTATCATAAAAATGGGAAATATCTACTTTCCGGGAAAGTTGGTTAGATAACCTACTTTCCCGAAAATAGATTATCATAGAAACGGAAAATTTGTATCATAAAAAAGGAAATATCTACTTTCCGGGAAAGTTGGTTATATACTCTCCCGAAAAGTAGATAGATTTTCTACTTTTCGGGAAAGTAGATTATCAACTTTCGGGGAAGTAGATTTTCGAATTTTGGAAATATTACCTAATTTTGCGAAGTAGATTATCATAGAAAACGTGAAATTTGTATCATAAAACATGGGAAATATCTACTTTCCGGGAAAGTTGGTTAGACTCAACTTTCGAAAATAAATTATCATAGAAAACGGGAAATTTGTATCATAAAAATGGGAAATATCTACTTTCCGGAAAGTTGGTTAGATAAACCATTTGCCGAAAACAGATATCGAAAACAGGAAATTTGTATCATAAAAATGGAAATATCTACTTTCCAGGAAAGTTGGTTAGATAACCAACAAAATAGATATCATAGAAAACGGGAAATTTGTATCATAAAAATGGGAAATATCTACTTTCGGGAAAGTTGTTTAGATAACAAAATTTGCCGAAACAGATATCATAGAAAACGGGAAATTTGTATATAAAATGGGAAATATCTACTTTCCGGAAAATTGGTTATATACTCTCCCGAAAAGTAGATAGATTTTCTACTTTTCCGGAAAAGTAGATTATCGACTTTTGGGAAGTAGATTTTTTCGAATTTTGAAATATTACCTAATTTTGCGAAGTAGATTATCATAGAAAACGTGAAATTTGTATCATAAAATGGGAAATATCTACTTTCCGGGAAAGTTGGTTAGATAATAATTTGGCCGAAAATAGATTAAACGGAAATTTGTATCATAAAAATGGGAAATATCTACTTTCCGGAAAGTTGGTTAGATAACCAAATTTGCCGAAACAGATTATCATAGAAAACAGGAAATTTGTATCATAAAAATGGGAAATATCTACTTTCCGGGAAAGTTGGTTAGATAACCAACTTTCCCGAAAATAATATCATAAACAGGAAATTTGTATCATAAAAATGGGAAATATCTACTTTCCGGAAAGTTGGTTGATAACTTCAAAACAGATTATCATAGAAAACAGGAAATTTGTATCATAAAATGGAAATATTACTTTCCGGGAAAGTTGGTTAGATAACCAACTTTCCCGAAAATATTATCATAGAAAACAGGAAATTTGTATCATAAAAATGGGAAATATCTACTTTCCGGGAAAGTTGGTTATATACTTTCCCGAAAAGTAGATAGATTTTCTACTTTTCGGGAAAGTAGATTATCGACTTTTCGGGGAGTAGATTTTCGATACAGGGAAATATTACCTAATTTTGCGGTGAATTATCATAGAAACGTGAAATTTGTATCATAAAAATGGAAATATCTACTTTCGGGAAAGTTGGTTAGATAACCAAATTTGCCGAAAATAGATTATCATAAACGGGAAATTTGTATCATAAAAATGGGAAATATCTACTTTCGGGAAAGTTGGTTAGATAACATTTGCCGAAAACAGATTATCATAGAAAACAGGAAATTTGTATCATAAAAATGGGAAATATCTACTTTCGGGAAAGTTGGTTAGATAACCAACTTTCCGAAAATTATCATAGAAACGGAAATTTGTTCTATAAAATGGGAAATATCTACTTTCGGAGTTTTTGTTAAATGGGAATATCTACTTTCCTGGAAAGTTGGTTAGATAACCAAATTTGCGAAAATAGATTATCATAGAAAACGGGAAATTTGTATCATAAAATGGGAAATATCTACTTTCCGGGAAAGTTGGTTATATACTTTCGAAAAGTAGATGGATTTTCTACTTTCAGGAAAGTAGATTATCGACTTTCGGGGAAGTGATTTTCTAAATTTGGGAAATATTACCTAATTTTGCGAAGTAGATTATCATAGAAACGTGAAATTTGTATCATAAAAATGGGAAATATCTACTTTCGGGAAGTTGGTTAGATAACCAATTTGCCGAAAATAGATTATCATAAAACGAAATTTGTATCATAAAATGGGAAATATCTACTTTCCGGAAAGAGTTGGTTAGATAACAAATTTGCGAAAACAGATATCATAAAAACAGGAAATTTGTATCATAAAATGGGAAATATCTACTTTCCGGGAAAGTTGGTTAGATACTTTCCGAAAATTTGATAGATTTTATTACTACTTTTCGGGAAAGTTGGTTATAGGATTTTTCGGGAAGTAGATTTTCGGAAATATTACTATTTTGCAGGTAGATTATCATAGAAAACGTGAAATTTGTATCATAAAAATGGGAAATATCTACTTTCCGGGAAAGTTGGTTAGATAGCAAATTTGCCGAAATAGATTATCATAGAAAGTTTGGTTTGGGTTTTTTGGGTTGGTTGTTTTGTTTCAGGAAATTTGTATCATAAAATTGGGAAATATCTACTTTCCGGGAAAGTTGGTTTGATAACCATTTGCAGGAAACAGATTATCATAGAACGTGAAATTTGTATCATAAAAATGGAAATATCTACTTTCGGGAAAGTTGGTTGGATAATAACTTTCGAAATAGATTATCATAGAAAACAATTTGTATAAAAAAAATGGGAAATATCTACTTTCCGGGAAAGTTGGTTATATACATTCCGAAAAGTAGATAGATTTTCTACTTTTCGGAAATGTATTATCGACTTTCGGGAAATGGTTTTTGTAATTGAAATATTACCTAATTTTGCGAAGTAGATTATCATAGAACATGAAATTTGTATCATAAAAAATGGGAAATATCTACTTTCCGGAAAGTTGGTTAGATAACCAAATTTGCGAAAATGAATTATCATAGAAAACGGGAAATTTGTATCATAAAATAGGGAATATCTACTTTCCGGGAAAGTTAGTTGGATAACCAAATTTGCCGAAAACAGATATCATAGAAAACAATTTGTATCATAAAAATGGGAAATTATCTACTTTCCGGGAAAGTTGGTTAGATAACCAACTTTCGAAAATAGATTATCATAGAAAAAGGGAAATTTGTATCTAAAAATGGGAAATATCTACTTTCCGGGAAAGTTGGTTAGATAACCAAATTTGCCGAAACAGATATCATAGAAAACGGGAAATTTGTATCATAAAAATGGGAAATCTACTTTCAGAAGTTGATTAGATAATAACTTTCCGAAAATATTATCATAGAAACAGGAAATTTGTATCATAAAAATGGAAATATCTACTTTCGGGAAAGTTGGTTATATACTTTCGAAAGTAGATAGATTTTCTACTTTTCAGGAAAGTAGATTATCGACTTTTCGGGAAGTAGATTTTTGAATTTTGGAAATATTACCTAATTTTGCGAAGTAGATTATCATAGAAAACGTGAATTGTATCATAAAAATGAAATATCTACTTTCGGGAAAGTTGGTTAGATAACCAAATTGCCGAAAATAGATTATCATAGAAGCAGGAAATTTGTATCACAAAAATGGGAAATATCTACTTTCCGGAAAGTTGGTTAGATAACCAAATTTGCCGAAAACAGATATCATAGAAAACGGGAAATTTGTATCATAAAAATGGGAAATATCTACGGGAAAGTTGGTTATATAATGCGAAACAGATTATCATAGAAAACGGAAATTTGTATCATAAAAATGGGAAATATCTACTTTCCGGAAAGTTGGTTAGATAATAACTTTTCCCGAAAATAGATTATCATAGAAAACGGGAAATTTGTATCATAAAATGGGAAATATCTACTTTCCGGAAAGTTGGTTATATACTTTCGAAAGTAGATAGATTTTCTACTTTTCGGGAAAAGTAGATTATCGACTTTTCGGGGAAGTAGATTTTCGAATTTTGGGGAAATATTACCTAATTTTGCGAAGTAGATTATCATAGAAAACGTGAAATTTGTATCATAAAATGGGAAATATCTACTTTCCGGGAAAGTTGGTTAGATAACCAAATTTGCCGAAAATAGATTATCGAAAAGGAAATTTGTATCATAAAATGGGAAATATCTACTTTCCGGGAAAGTTGGTTAGATAACCAAATTTGCCGAAAACAGATTATCATAGAAAACGGGAAATTTGTATCATAAAAATGGGAAATATCTACTTTCAGGAAAGTTGGTTAGATAACCAACTTTCCGAAATAGATTATCATAGAAAACGGGAAATTTGTATCATAAAAATGGGAAATATCTACTTTCGGGAAAGTTGTTTAGATAACAAATTTGCCGAAAACAGATTATCATAGAAACGGGAAATTTGTATCATAAAAATGGGAAATATCTACTTTCCGGAAAGTTGGTTAGATAACCAACTTTCCCGAAAATAGATATCATAGAAAACAGGGAAATTTGTATCATAAAAATGGGAAATATCTACTTTCCGGGAAAGTTGGTTATATACTTTCGAAAAGTAGATAGATTTTCTACTTTTCGGGAAAGTAGATTATCGACTTTTCGGGGAAGTAGATTTTCGAATTTTGGAAATATACCTAATTTTGCGAAGTAGATTATCATAGAAAACGGGAAATTTGTATCATAAAAAATGGGAAATATCTACTTTCCGGGAAAGTTGGTTAGATAACCAAATTTGCCGAAAATAGATTATCATAGAAAGCGGGAAATTTGTATCATAAAGAATGGGAAATATCTACTTTCCGCGAAAGTTGGTTAGATAACCAACTTTCCCGAAAATAGATTATCATAGAAAACGGGAAATTTGTATCATAAAAAATGGGAAATATCTACTTTCACGGAAAGTTGGTTATCATAGAAAACGGGAAATTTGTATAATAAAAAATGGGAAATATCTACTTTCCGGGAAATATCTACTTTCACGGAAAGTTGGTTATCTGGTTTCCCGAAAAGCAGATAGATTTTCTAATTTTCGGG
The DNA here is from genome assembly GCF_018991925.1 of Homarus americanus. Taxonomy (NCBI): domain Eukaryota; kingdom Metazoa; phylum Arthropoda; class Malacostraca; order Decapoda; family Nephropidae; genus Homarus; species Homarus americanus. The sequence goes on along the minus strand of NW_024713495.1, from coordinate 13,371 downwards.
AAATTAGATTATCGACTTTTTGGGGAAGTAGATTTTCGTATTTTCGGGGAAATATTACCTAATTTTGGGAAGTAGATTATCATAGAAAACGGGAAATTTGTATCAAAAAAAATGGGAAATATCTACTTTCCGGGAAAGTTGGTTAGATAACCAAATTTGCCGAAAATAGATTATCATAGAAAACGGGAAATTTGTACCATAAAAAATGGGAAATATCTACTTTCCGGGAAAGTTGGTTAGATAACCAAATTTGCCGAAAATAGATTATCATAGAAAGCGGGAAATTTGTATCATAAAGAATGGGAAATATCTACTTTCCGCGAAGTTGGTTAGATAACCAACTTTCCCGAAAATAGATTATCATAGAAAACGGGAAATTTGTATCATAAAAAATGGGAAATATCTACTTTCACGGAAAGTTGGTTATCTGGTTTCCCGAAAAGTAGATAGATTTTCTAATTTTCGGGAAATTAGATTATCGACTTTTTAGGGAAGTAGATTTTCGTATTTTCGGGGAAATATTACCTAATTTTGGGAAGTAGATTATCATAGAAAACGGGAAATTTGTATCATAAAAAATGGGAAATATCTACTTTCCGGGAAAGTTGGTTAGATAACCAACTTTCCCGAAAATAGATTATCATAGAAAACGGGAAATTTGTATCATAAAAAATGGGAAATATCTACTTTCCGGGAAAGTTGGTTAGATAACCAACTTTCCCGAAAATAGATTATCATAGAAAACGGGAAATTTGTATCATAAAAAATGGGAAATATCTACTTTCACGGAAAGTTGGTTATCTGGTTTCCCGAAAAGTAGATAGATTTTCAAATTTTCGGGAAATTAGATTATCGACTTATTGGGGAAGTAGATTTTCGTATTTTCGAGGAAATATTACCTAATTTTGGGAAGTAGATTATCATAGAAAACGGGAAATTTGTATCACAAAAAATGGGAAATATCTACTTTCCGGGAAAGTTGGTTAGATAACCAAATTTGCCGAAAATAGATTATCATAGAAAACGGGAAATTTGTATCATAAAAAATGGGAAATATCTACTTTCCGGGAAAGTTGGTTAGATAACCAAATTTGCCGAAAATAGATTATCATAGAAAGCGGGAAATTTGTATCATAAAGAATGGAAATATCTACTTTCCGCGAAAGTTGGTTAGATAACCAACTTTCCCGAAAATAGATTATCATAGAAAACGGAAATTTGTATCATAAAAAATGGGAAATATCTACTTTCCGGGAAAGTTGGTTAGATAACCAACTTTCCCGAAAATAGATTATCATAGAAAACGGGAAATTTGTATCATAAAAAATGGGAAATATCTACTTTCACGGAAAGTTGGTTATCTGGTTTCCCGAAAAGTAGATAGATTTTCTAATTTTCAGGAAATTAGATTATCGACTTTTTGGGGAAGTAGATTTTCGTATTTTCGGGGAAATATTACCTAATTTTGGGAAGTAGATTATCATAGAAAACGGGAAATTTGTATCACAAAAAATGGGAAATATCTACTTTCCGGGAAAGTTGGTTAGATAACCAAATTTGCCGAAAATAGATTATCATAGAAAACGGGAAATTTGTATCATAAAAATGGGAAATATCTACTTTCCGGGAAAGTTGGTTATACCGAAAAGTAGATAGATTTTCTACTTTTCGGGAAAGTAGATTATCGACTTTTCGGGAAGTAGATTTTCGAATTTTGGAAATATTACCTAATTTTGCGAAGTAGATTATCATAGAAAACGTGAAACTTGTATCAAAAAAATATATCTACTTTCCGGAAAGTTGGTTAGATAACATTTGCCAAAAATAGATTATCATAGAAAACAGGAAATTTGTATCATAAAAATGGGAAATATCTACTTTCCGGGAAAATTGGTTAGATAACCAAATTCGAAAACAGATTATCATACAAAACGGAAATTTGTATCATAAAAAATGGAAATATCTACTTTCCGGGAAAGTTGGTTATCTAACAAATTTGCCGAAAACAGATATCATAGAAAACGGGAAATTTGTATCATAAAAATGGGAAATATCTACTTTCCGGGAAAGTTGGTTATATACTTTCCCGAAAAGTAGATAGATTTCTTTTCGGGAAAAGTAGATTATCGACTTTTCGGGGAAGTAGATTTTCAAATTTTAAATATTACCAAATTTTGCGAAGTAGATTATCATAGAAAACGTGAAATTTGTATCATAAAAAATGGAAATATCTACTTTCCGGGAAGTTGGTTAGATAACCAAATTTGCCGAAAATAGATTATCATAGAAAACGGAAATTTTTATCATAAAAATGGGGAAATATCTACTTTCCGGGAAAGTTGGTTAGATAACCAAATTTGCCGAAAACAGATATCATAGAAAACAGGAAATTTGTATCATAAAAAATGGAAATATCTACTTTCCAGGAAAGTTGGTTAGATAACCAACTTTCGAAAATAGATTATCATAGAAAACGGGAAATTTGTATCATAAAATGGGAAATATCTACTTTCCGGGAAAGTTGTTTAGATAACAAATTTGCCGAAAACAGATTATCATAGAAAACGGTATCATAAAATGGGAAATATCCTTCCGGGAAAGTTGGTTAGATAACAACTTTCCCGAAAATAGATATCATAGAAAACAGGAAATTTGTATTATAAAAATGGGAAATATCTACTTTCCGGGAAAGTTGGTTATATACTCTCGAAAAGTAGATAGATTACTTTCGGGAAAGTAGATTATCGACTTTTCGGGAAGTAGATTTTCGAATTTTGGGGAAATATTACCTAATTTTGCGAAGTAGATTATCATAGAAAACGTGAAATTTGTACATCATAAAAATGGAAATATCTACTTTCCGGGAAAGTTAGTTAAGATCACAAATTTGCCGAAAATAGATTATCATAAAACAGGATATTTGTATCATACAAAATGGAATATCTACTTTCCGGAAAGTTGGTTAGATAACCAAATTTGCCGAAAACAGATTATCATAGAAAACAGAAATTTGTATCATAAAATGGAAATATCTACCGGGAAAGTTGGTTAGATAACCAACTTTCCAATAGATATCATAAAAACGGAAATTTGTATCATAAAAAATGGGAAATATCTACTTTCCGGGAAAGTTGGATTAGAATAACCAAATTTGCCGAAACCAGATTATCATAGAAAACAGGAAATTTGTATCATAAAATGGGAAATATCTACTTTCCGGGAAAGTTGGTTAGATAACCAACTTTCCCGAAAATAGATATCATAGAAAACAGGAAATTTGTATCATAAAAAATGGAAATATCTACTTTCCGGGAAAGTTGGTTATATACTCTCCGAAAAGTAGATAGATTTCTACTTTCGGGAAAGTAGATTATCGACTTTTCGGGAAGTAGATTTTTGGGGAAATATTACCTAATTTTGCGAAGTAGATTATCATAAACGTGAAATTTGTATTATAAAAATGGGAAATATCTACTTTCGGGAAAGTTGGTTAGATAAACAAATTTGCCGAAAATAGATTATCATAAGCAGAAATTTGTATCATAAAAATGGAAATATCTACTTTCCGGGAAAGTTGGTTAGATAACCAACTTTCGAAAATAGATTATCATAGAAAACAGGAAATTTGTATCATAAAAAATGGGAAATATCTACTTTCCGGGAAAGTTGGTTAGATAACCAAATTTGGCGAAAACAGATTATCATAGAAACGGGAAATTTGTATCATAAAAATGGGAAATATCTACTTTCCGGAAAGTTGGTTAGATAACCAACGAAAATATCATAGAAACAGAAATTTGTATCATAAAAAATGGAAATATCTACTTTCCGGGAAAGTTGGTTATATACTTTCGAAAAGTAGATAGATTTTCTACTTTTCGGGAAAGTAGATTATCGACTTTCAGGAATTTGAAATATTACCTAATTTTGCGGTAGATTATCATAGAAACGTGAAACTTGTATCATAAAAATGGGAAATATCTACTTTCCGGGAAGTTGGTTAGATAACCAAATTTGCCGAAAATAGATTATCATAGAAAACGGAAATTTGTATCATAAAAATGGGAAATATCTACTTTCCGGAAAGTTGGTTAGATAACCAAATTTGCCGAAAACAGATTATCATAGAAAACGGGAAATTTGTATCATAAAAATGGAAATATCTACTTTCCGGGAAAGTTGGTTCGATAACCAACTTTCCGGAATAGATTATCATAGAAAACGGAAATTTGTATCATAAAAATGGAAATATCTACTTTCCGGGAAAGTTGGTTAGATAACCAAATTTGCCGAAACAGATTATCATAAACGTGAAATTTGTATCATAAAATGGGAAATATCTACTTTCCGGGAAGTTGGTTGAATAACCAACTTTCGAAAATAGATATCATAAACAGGAAATTTGTATCATAAAAATGAAATATCTACTTTCCGGAAAGTTGGTTATATACATTCGAAAAGTAGATAGATTTTCCTTTGGAAAATAGATTATACTTTCGAAGTAGATTTTCGAATTTTGGAAATATTACCTAATTTGCAGAAGTAGATTATCATAGAAACGTGACTTGTATCAAAAAATGGAAATATCTACTTTCCGGGAAGTTGGTTAGATAACAAATTTGCCAAAATAGATTATCATAGAAAACGGAAATTTGTATCATAAAAATGAAATATCTACTTTCCGGGAAAATTGGTTAGATAACCAAATTTGCCGAAAACAGATTATCATACAAACGGGAAATTTGTATCATAAAATGGGAAATATCTACTTTCCGGGAAAGTTGGTTATCAACCAATTGCCGAAAACAGATTATCATAAGAAATTTGTATCATAAAAATGAAATATCTACTTTCCGGGAAAGTTGGTTAGATAACCAAACTTTGCCGATATCATAAAACAGGAAATTTGTATCATAAAAATGGGAAATATCTACTTTCCGGGAAAGTTGGTTAGATAACCAACTTTCGAAAATAGATTATCATAAAACGAAATTTGTATCTAAAAAATGGGAAATATCTACTTGGGAAAGTTGGTTAGATAACCAAATTTGGCGAAACAGATTATCATAGAAAACGGAAATTTGTATCATAAAAATGAAATATCTACTTTCCGGGAAAGTTGGTTAGATAACCAACTTTCCCGAAAATAGTATCATAAAACAGGAAATTTGTCATCAAAAATGGGATATCTACTCCGGAAAAGTTGGTTATATACTTTCCCGAAAATAAGATTTTTCTACTTTTCGGGAAAGTAGATATCGACTTTTCGGGAAATAGATTTTCGGATATAGGAAATATTATAATTTTGCGAAGTAGATTATCATAGAAAACGTGAAACTTGTATCATAAAAATAGGAAATATCTACTCGGGAAAGTTGGTTAGATAAAAATTTGCAAAAATAGATTATCATAGAAAACAGGAAATTTGTATCATAAAAAATGGGAAATATCTACTTTCCGGGAAAGTTGGTTAGATAACCAAATTTGCCAGCAGATTATCATAGAAAAGAAATTTGTATCATAAAAATGGAAATATCTACTTTCCGGGAAAGTTGGTTCGATAACCAACTTTCCCGAAATAGATATCATAGAAACAGGGAAAATTTGTATCATAAAAATGAAATATCTACTTTCCGGGAAAGTTGGTTAGATAACCAAATTTGCAACAGATTATCATAAAACGTGAAATTTGTATCATAAAAATGGAAATATCTACTTTCCGGGAAAGTTGGTTAGATAACCAACTTTCAGCATAAATATCATAAAACAGAAATTTGTATCATAAAAATGGGAAATATCTACTTTCCGGGAAAGTTGGTTATATACATTCGAAAAGTAGATAGATTTTCTACTTTTCGGGAAAGTAGATTATCGACTTTTCGGGGAAGTAGATTTTCAAATTACTAATTTTGCGAAGTAGATTATCATAGAAACAGTGAAATTGTATCATAAAAATGGGAAATATCTACTTTCCGGGAAAGTTGGTTAGATAACCAAATTGCCGAAAATAGATTATCATAGAAAACAGAAATTTGTATCATAAAAATGGGAAATATCTACTTTCCGGGAAAATTGGTTAGATAACCAAATTTGCCGAAACAGATATCATACAAAACGGAAATTTGTATCATAAAATGGAATATCTACTTTCCGGGAAAGTTGGTTATCTAACAAATTTGCCGAAACAGATATTATCATAGAAACAGGAAATTTGTATCATAAAAATGGGAATATATCTACTTTCCGGGAAAGTTGGTTAGATAACCAACTTTCGAAAATAGATATCATAAAACAGGAAATTTGTATCATAAAAATGGGAAATATCTACTTTCCGGGAAGTTGGTTATGTACTTTCCGAAAAGTAGATAGATTTTCTACTTTCGAAAGTGAATATCTGACTTTTTCGAGATGAATTTTCGAAACCCGGAAATATTACCTATTTGCGAAAGTAGATTATCATGAAAACGTGAAATTTGTATCATAAAAATGGGAAATATCTACTTTCCGGGAAAGTTGGTTGAATAACCAAATTTGCCGAAAATAGATTATCATAGAAAACGAATTTGTATCACAAAAATGGGAAATATCTACTTTCCGGGAAAGTTGGTTAGATAACCAAATTTGCAAAACATATCATAGAAACGGGAAATTTGTATCATAAAAATGGAAATATCTACTTTGCGGGAAAGTTGGTTAGATAACCAATTGCCGAAAACAATTATCATAGAAACAGGAAATTTGTATCATAAAAATGGAAATATCTACTTTCCGGGAAAGTTGGTTAGATAACAACTTTCCGAAAATAGATATCATAAAACAGGAAATTTGTATCATAAAAATGGGAATATCTACTTTCCGGGAAAGTTGGTTATATACTTTCCGAAAGTAGATAGATTTTCTCTACTTTTCGGGAAAGTAGATTATCGACTTTCGATAATTCGAATTATGGAAATATTACCTAATTTTGCGAAGTAGATTATCATAGAAAACGTGAAATTTGTATCATAAAAATGGGAAATATCTACTTTCGGGAAAGTTGGTTAGATAACCAATTTGCCGAAAATAGATCATAAAAGAAAGAGGAAATTTGTATCATAAAAAATGGAAATATCTACTTGCCGGAAAGTTGGTTGAATAACCAAATTTGCCGAAAACAGATATCATAAAACAGGAAATTTGTATCATAAAAATGGAAATATCTACTTTCCGGAAAGTTGGTTAGATAACCAAATTTGCCGAAATGAATTATCATAGAAAACAGGAAATTTGTATCATAAAATATGGGAAATATCTACTTTCCGGGAAAGTTGGTTAAATAAATTTGCCGAAAACAGATATCATAAGCAGGAAATTTGTATCATAAAAAATGGGAAATATCTACTTCCCGAAAATAGATTATCATAAAACAGAAATTTGTATCAAAAAAATGGGAATATCTACTTTCCGGGAAAAATGGTTAGATAACCAAATTTGCCAAAAAGTATCTGAAAACTGGAAATTTGTATCATAAAATGGAAATATCTACTTTCCGGGAAAGTTGGTTAGATAACTAACTTTCCGAAAATAGATTATCATAAACAGGAGAATTTGTATCATAAAAAATGGAAATATCTACTTTCCGGAAAGTTGGTTATATACTCTCCCGAAAAGTAGATAGATTTTCTACTTTCGGGAAAATGGAGTTATCGACTTTTCGGGGAAGTAGATTTTCGAATTGGAAATATTACCTAATTTTGCAGTAGATTATCATAGAAAACGTGATATTTGTATCATAAAAATGGGAAATATCTACTTTCCGGGAAAGTTGGTTAGATAACCAAATTTGCCGAAAATAGATATAGAAACGGGAAAATTGTATCATAAAAATTGGAAATATCTACTTTCCGGAAAGTTGGTTAAATAACCAAATTTGCCAAAACAGATATCATAGAAACAGAAATTTGTATCATAAAATGAAATATCTACTTTCCGGGAAAGTTGGTTAGATAACCAACTTTCCCGAAAATTATAAACAGGAAATTTGTATCATAAAAAATGGAAATATCTACTTTCCGGGAAAGAGTTGGTTATATACTTTCCCGAAAAGTAGATAGATTTTCTACTTTTCGGGAAAGTAGATTATCGACTTTTCGAAGTAGATTTTCGAATTTTTAGTGGAAATATTACCTAATTTTGCGAAGTAGATTATCATAGAAACGTGAAATTTGTATCATAAAAATGGAAATATCTACTTTCCGGGAAAGTTGGTTAGATAACCAAATTGCCGAAAATAGATATCATAGAAACAGGAAATTTGTATCATAAAAAATGGAAATATCTACTTTCCGGGAAAGTTGGTTAGATAACCAACTTTCCCGAAAATAGATATCATAGAAAACAGAAATTTGTATCATAAAAAATGGAAATATCTACTTTCCGGAAAGTTGGTTAGAAAACAACTTTCAGCATAATTATCATAAAAGGAAATTTGTATCATAAAATGGAAATATCTACTTTCCGGAAAGTTGGTTATATACTTTCGAAAGTAGATAGATTTTCTACTTTTCGGGAAAGTAGATTATCGACTTTTAGCGGTAGATTTTCGATTTAAATATTACTAATTTTGCGAAGTAGATTATCATATAAACGTGAAATTTGTATCATAAAATGGGAAATATCTACTTGCCGGGAAAGTTGGTTAGATAACCAAATTGCCTGAATAGATTATCATAGAAAACGGGAAATTTGTATCATAAAAATGAAATATCTACTTTCCGAAAGTTGGTTATATACTTTTCGAAAAGTAGATAGATTTTCTTCTTTTGGAAAGTAGATTATCGACTTTTCGATAATTTTCAGGTGAAATATTACTAATTTTGCGAAAGTAGATTATCATAAAATTTGTATCATAAAAATAGAATATCTACTTTCCGGGAAAGTTGGTTAGATTAACCAAATTTGCCGAAAATAGATATCATAAAAAACGGAAATTTGTATCATAAAATGGGAAATATCTACTTTCCGGAAAGTTGGTTAGATAACCAACTTTCCGAAAATGATATCGCAAAACGAAATTTGTATCATAAAAATGGAAATATCTACTTTCCGGAAAGTTGGTTAGATAACCAACTTTCCGAAAATAGATATCATAAAACAGGAAATTTGTATCATAAAAATGGGAAATATCTACTTTCCGGGAAAGTTGGTTATATACTCTGAAAAGTAGATAGATTTTCTACTTTTCAGGAAAGTAGATTATCGACTTTTTCGGGAAGTAGATTTTTCTGAGTTCGGAAATATTACTAATGTTGCAGTAGATTATCATAGAAAACGTGAAACTTGTATCATAAAAATGAAATATCTACCGGGAAAGTTGGTTAGATAACCAAATTTGCCGAAAATAGATTATCATAGAAAACGGAAATTTGTATCATAAAAATGAAATATCTACTTTCCGGAAGTTGGTTAGATAACAAATTTGCGAAAACAGATTATCATAGAAACAGGAAATTTGTATCATAAAAATGGGAATTATCTACTTTCCGGAAAGTTGGTTGGATAACCAACTTTCCGAAAATAGTTACAAAACGGAAATTTGTATCATAAATGAAATATCTACTTTCCGGGAAAGTTGGTTAGATAAATTTCCCGAAAATAGATATATAAACGGAAATTTGTTCAAAATGAATATCACTTTCAGAAAGTTGTTGTTTTACTTTTCCGAAAAAAGTAGATAGATTCTTTCGGGAAAGTAGATTTCGAGGATAGATTTTAATTTTGGAAATATTATAATTTTGCGAGTGAATCTGTCATAGAAAAGCAAATTTGTATCATAAAAATGGAAATATCTACTTTCCGGGAAAGTTGGTTGAATATCAAATTTTTAATGAATTATCATAGAAACGGGAAATTTGTATCATAAAAATGGAAATATCTACTTTCCGGGAAAGTTGGATAACTAAATTGCCGAAAACAGATTATCTTGAAAACAGGAAATTTGTATCATAAAAAATGGAAATATCTACTTGCAGTTGGTTCGATAATAACTTTTAATAGATTATCATAAGGATTGTATCATAAAATGGGAATATCTACTTTCCGAAGTTGGTTAGATAACCATTGCCGAAAATAATTATCGCAAAAATTGTATCATAAAATGGAAATATCTACTTCCGGAAAGTTGATTTATATACTTTCCCGAAAAGTAATAGATTTCTACTTTCGAAAGTAGATTATCGGTTTTTCGGGAATAAGATTTTTCAATTTCGGGAAATATTACTTTTGCGAAGTAGATTATCATAAAACGGAAATTTGTATCACAAAAATGGGAAATATCTACTTTCCGGTTGGTTAGATATACCGGAAATAGATTATCATAAACAGGAAATTGTCATAAAATGGAAATCTACTTTCCGGGAAAGTTGGTTAGATAACAAATTGCCGAAAATAGATTATCATAAACGGAAATTTGTATCATAAAAAATAAAATATCTACTCCGAAGTTGGTTAGATAATCAAATTTGCCGAAAATGAGTATCATAAACGGGAAATTTGTATCATAAAATGGAAATATCTACTTTCCGGGAAAGTTGGTTATAACCAAATTTGCCAATAGATTTCACGGAAATTTGTATCATAAAATGGGAAATATCTACTTTCCGAAGTTGGTTGAATAAACAACCGAAAATAGATTTATCATAGAAAACGGAAATTTGTATCATAAAAATGGAAATATCTACTTTCGGAAGTTAGTTGGATTTTCCCGAAATAGATTATCATAGAAAACAGGTAATTTGTATCATAAAAAATGGGAAATATCTACTTTCAGGAAGATTTAGTTAAATATTATATTGCGAAATAGATTATCATAAAACAGGAAATTTGTATCATAAAAAATGGAAATATCTACTTCGAAGTTGGTTAGATAACCAACGAAAATGTATTATCAAAACGGAAATTGTATCATAAATGAAATATCTACTTTCAGTTGGTTTATCTTTCGAAAAGTAGATAGATTTTCTTTTCGGGAAAGTAGATTATCGATTTTTCAGTAATTTCGAATTTTGAAATATTACCTAATTTTTGTAAGTAGATTATCATAAAACGTGAAATTGTATCTAAAAGTAAATATCTACTTTCGGGAAGTTGGTTAGATAAACAAATTTCGAAAATAGATTATCATAAAAATGAAATTTGTATCATAAAAATGAAATATCTACTTTCCGGAAAGTTGGTTTGATATAGGAATTTGAAATGGATTATCATAAAAGCAGAAATTTGTATCATAAATAGAATATCTACTTTCACGAAGTTGGTTAGATAAACAACAAAATAGATTATCATAATCAGAAATTTGTATCATAAAAATGGAAATATCTACTTTCAGGAAAGTTGAGTTATCTACTTTCCGAAAAGTGGATAATTTCTACTTTTCGGAAAGTAGATTATCGATTTTCGGGGAATAGATTTTCGAATTTTGGGGAAATATTACTAATTTTTGCGAAGTAGATTATCATAAAAAAGGAAATTGTATCATAAAAAATGGGAAATATCTACTTTCCGGGAAAGTTGGTTAGATAACCAAATTTTCCGAAAATAGATTATCATAAAAAAATTGTATCATAAAAATGGAAATATCTACTTTCCGGGAAAGTTGTTTAGATAACAAATTTTGCCGAAAACAGATATCATAGAAAACGGGGAAATTGTATACTAAAAATGGAAATATCTACTTTCCGGGAAGTTGGTTGGATAAGCAAAAAGCTTTCCCGAAATAGATATCATAGAAAACAGGAAATTTGTATAAAAAATAGGGAAATATCTACTTTCCGGGAAAGTTGGTTATATACTCTTTCGAAAGTAGATAGATTTTCTACTTTTCAGGAAAGTAGATTATCAAACTTTTCGGGGAAATGGATTTTTCCGAATTTGGGGAAATATTTTCTAATTTTGCGAAGTAGATTATCATAGAAAACGTGAAATTTGTATCATAAAAATGGTTAATATCTCTACTTTCCGGGAGAAAGTTGGTTAGATAACCAAATTTATAAAAATAGACTATCATAAACAGAAATTTGTATCATAAAAAATAGAAATACTTTCCAGGAAAGTTGGTTAGAATAATAAATTGCCGAAAACAGATTATCATAGAAAACGGAAATTTGTATCATGTAAAAATAGGAAATATCTACTTTCCGGGAAGAATTTGATTCAATCAACTGACAACTTTTCGAAATCAAATTATCATAGAAAACGAAATTTGTATCATAAAAATGGGGAATATCTACTTTCCGGAAGGAAGTTGATTTATATATTTTCCCGAAAAGTGAATAGATTTTTCTACTTTTTGGAAAGTGAATTATCAACTTTTCGGGAAGTAGATTTTCGGAAACACAGAAATATTACTAATTTTGCAGAAGTAGTTATCATAGAAAACGTGGTGTATCATAAAAAAGTTGAAATGAATATGATTTGTATCATAAAAATGGGAAATATCTACTTTCCGGGAAAGTTGGTTAGATAACCAAATTTGCGAAAACAGATTATCATAGAAAACGGGAAATTTGTATCATAAAAAATGGGAAATATCTACTTTCGAAGTTGGTTATATACTTTCCCGAAAAGTAGATAGATTTTCTACTTTTCAGGAAAGTCGATTATATCGAAAAGCTTTTCAGGGAAATGAATTTTTCATTTTGGAAATATTACCTAATTTTGCGAAGTAGATTATCATAGAAAACGTGAAATTTGTATCATAAAAATGGAAATATCTACTTGCCAGAAGGGTTGGTTAGATAAAAGCAAATTGCCAAAAGCAGATTATCACAAAGAAACAAGAGGAAATTTATTATCATAAAAATGGGAAATATCTACTTTCCGGGAAGAAGTTGATTGAATAACCAACTTTCAGCATCAAATATCATAAAAACAGGAAAATTTGTATCATAAAAAATGGGAAAGTTGGTTAGATAACCAGCACCAGCATTATCATAGAAAACGGGAAATTTGTATCATAAAAATGGGGAAATATATACTTTCCTGGAAAGTTGGTTAGATAATAACTTTCCCGAAAATGGAATTATCATAGAAAACAGGAAATTTGTATCATAAAAATAGAAATACCTACTTTCCGGGAAAGTTGGTTATATCTTTTCGAAAGTAGATAGATTTTCTACTTTTCGGGAAAGTAGATATCGACTTTTGAAGTAATTTTCGAAATGAAATATTACCTAATTTTGCAGTAGATTATCTAGAAAACGTGAAATTTGTATCATAAAATGAGGAAATATCTACTTTTCGAAGAAGTTAGTTATAAATAAACAAATTTGCCGAAAATAGATTATCATAGAAAACGAAATTTGTATCATAAAAAATGAGGAAATATCTACTTTC
>NW_024713494.1:0-11224 GCF_018991925.1 Homarus americanus | reverse complement strand
ACTAGCTTGTAAACAAAAATGGGTGGGGCTGACATTCGAGAGGCAGAGATGGCAATCCAGATCATGTCCGGATTTTTCTACGGCTTTAGAGTTTTCAGGATTAAAATACCCCACCCTCCTGAAATCACTTTATTAGGGAAATCTGCTTAATATGGATGGGATTTCAATTAAATCCATTAAGAGGGTTCCACTGTAATACTGCACACTGGAATACAAAATGAAACCTCTAAAATTCGAACCTCAAAAATTCAGATACATCTAAAATTCGAATAGCATCTGATTAAAAATAAGTGCCAAAATTTTAGGTTTCGAATTTGAAAATATCACCATAATAATTCAAGCTTTCAAATGCGATCATAATGCTGAGCACAACAAGCGCATCCGGGTTCCAAGACATGCTAGGTCACACATTGTATCCAGTACAGTGAAGGTGGATGGAGACGGAGTGTTGTACAGTACAGTATTTGGAGACTGTACTGGAGACTGGCAAGATTACATGGAGACCACTGCTGCAATGTTTAAATACAGTCATGCGCCGGTTAACGTCCGACCCGAACGACGCCCAATCGCATAACCGCGGGCACCTCCCCAAAAAAAATCCTGACGCTGCTGACCAATTACCCACCCCTGATTTGAAAGAGCACGATGATCCTCCCCATACTGGTCAGATATTATGTGTTAAAGGAATATGCTTCCTTCCTTAGGCTATTTTTAAACATTTGCCTCCAGGTGTAATGTTAACCTACATCTATTGAGGATAAAATCTTTCACCTACAAATTGACAATAACACATTTGCTGTAATCAGACATATCTAGTTGCCTCAACAATTGCAACCCCAGTTGCAATTGGGGTTGCAATTTCAAATTCTGTGTCATTACTAAGGAATAACGAAGTCTCTAGTGCACTCTAAAATTAAGAGAGAAAACGGAGGACTCAGGCGTCCTGATGTGAGAGAAAACGGACTCGTATGATGAGGGACCAAATAAAAAAAGCATAGCTACATGTTTTGTGGACTACAGTATTAAGCGTACCCTTTTCATCACTTTGTAATAAACCTAGCAATGCCTATATGTGTTTATGATATTTACCATACCATTATATATATATTTAGTGGGTACAAATGGTCGTAAAATGGGAAACTTGGGGTTGGGTCTTGGGTGCCTGGAACCAATTAGAATAAATCCCATAGGTTCTGTACTTTCGTTATCGGCGGGGTCCCAATTAGGCGCGATAACCAAGGGATGACTGTACTGAATATACAGTACTTGTGACACTGGCCAGTTGCTTCTGGTGTTATGGTACAGGGGTACCAAGTGACAGCACTAGGATCCCGCTTCCTCTATCAAGGAATAAACAATTAAAATTTAAATTGTAAAAAAAAAACATTCAAGTTATGGGACCTACCAAACCTAAATGGCCCTAGAGCGGGCACAGTCACATATGCATCACGTATTCTTATAGATTGTGCTGCCAGGAGTACGTTATCTAGTGAATTTAGTCAATATTGTACAGTAACAATGGACCTAGGTGCAAACCTGTATTGTACATGTACTAAATGATTACGGTACTAAAATTGTTAAGTCTATTGTAAATATAGTTTCTTTATACAGGTATTGAAATAAATTACTATCTTACAAGAATCCCTCCAATGTAAGTTATATTCACCCAGGTCGTTTGGGTGGCAAATTATGAGAAGAGCTTAGTCACTCTAACGTTATGATAAATAAACACGCAGGCAGGCCTTCAGCGCCAACTGTCAAATCTTATCTCAAATAAATAAACAAACAAACGCCAGACATTCTGTCACCTCACCTCCTGCCCCCTCCCTCCCAGACAAAAGATTGGTGATTTCTTTATATTTATTTTATATAATATCTCAGACTAAAGTTAGGATAATATAATTTGCATTGCTGAAATCCTTGCAAGACAGAGATTAATTTGAATATAAGCGTCATATATTTTGCTCAAGATATAAAAAATGTAGTAAATTAGTGTACAATACTGTAGTACATTTTATAAAAAGTTTTTCAACTGTATTTTTGGGTAGATTTACATAAATTTCTTCATTTATTTTCATCCATTTACATACACACACCATACTAAAAGAAATGTAAAAGAAATAAATGACCTTAGCGCAAAGCTGGAGTGCACATGTACTAATTTGATTACGGTACTAAAATTGTTATGTCTAGTGCGAATTACAACATGTTTATATTCAAATAAATCAGTATCTTACAAGAATCCCAGCTATGTTAATTATATTCTCCTAGGTCATATGACTGGCATTTTAAAATGAGAGAAGCTTAGTAGGACTGTTAAATAAACACACAGACCTTCAGCTCAAACTTATCACCTCAAACCCCCCCCACCCCTCGCTGGCTGCCTGTCCCTCCCAGCCAGGGTTTTAGGTTTACAGTTTTTATCTTATATAATATCTCAGACTAAAGTTAGGAGATTATAATTTGCATTGCTGGAATCCTTGCAAGACAACCAATAATTTGAATAGAAACGTCATATATTTTGCTCAAGAGATAAAAATTGTTGTACATTAGTGTACAGTACTGTAGTACATTTTATAAAAATGTTTTTCAACTGTATTTTTGGGTAGATTTACATAGATTTCTTCATTTATTTTCATCCATTTACATGCACACACCATACTAAAAGAAACGTAATAGAAATAAATGACCTAATTTGATTACGGTACTAAAATTGTTTTGTCTAGTGCAAATTCTAGCATGTTTATATTCAAATTAATCAGTATGTTACAAGAATCCCAGCAATGTTAATTATATTCACCCAGGTCATTTCACTGGCTTTTTATAAGAGAGAAGCTTAGTCACCTAAGAACTGATAAATATACACGCGTTAGACCTGGGCCTGTGCCAACTGTCAAACGTACTACCTCCACGCCCCCTCGCTCGCTCCCACCCTCTCTCTCCCCCCATTTGCCCGGCATTGCTGGAATCCCTGTAAAACAGTGAATAATTTTAATATAAACGTCATGTATTTTGACAAGATATAAAAATTAATCACCTGTATTACATTACAGTAGTGATTTAAGAGTAAAAGTGTATATGTAAGTATATAGTATTCCACATACAAGTAAGTATAAATATAAAGTTTATGTGATGACCGGACAACGTCCATTTTGGTTAACGTCACGTTTCCAAGAAGGTATCTAGGACGTTAACTGGCGAATGACTGTATATTAGAATAAATGTTGCTGAATATAAATACAGTAATACTTTTAATTTATTATACCTATTGCTTATTGACAGTTTTTAGATATGTAAATAATTTTTGTAACATGTTTTGATACAACAATTTGCTCTGGCATTTCCATACAGTGACCCCTCGGTTAACGAGCGCCTCGGTTAACGAGATTTCGGTTAACGAGTTACCTTCCACAAAATTCTTAACTTCGGTTAACGAGCAATCCCTCGGTTAACGAGTTTCTTATGGGCCGACCTCAACATGTTTTCGCCTGCACTTGGCGGTCAACCAGCTGTAGTATTAGTCCGCCAATACAGTAATCGGTTCTAGGGCTTAAATTCCTTACTATTTTAGTAAATATCAAGAAGTTTATAGAATTAAATAATTTTAAAAGTTTAATATTAAATTTTTTAGTCATTTTAACAATTATTGAACATAATTGAAGGTAAAGTCACTAGTTTTATGCGCGCCATCCAGCCTTTTAACACACCAAACAAGCGTTAGTCTCTCTCTGTTTTCAGTGGAGGTAACATCTTGCTTGAGACTCTCTTCAACTAAAGGCTTTTTTTCTGTGTTTCCGAGCAAATTATTGGTCATTTTGAAATTTATTTTACATATTGACAATATATAGTGCAGTGCAGTGCAGTGTTATTTTAAAGAAAATATTCTTCAGCTAGTTTAACATTAAAAAACACGTGTTGACATTGTTTGAATCCAGCATGGGGCCTAAGAGATCAAGAAAAGCGATTTCAATCCAAACCAAGCAGGAAATTATAAAAAAACATGAACAAGGCATTAGAACAAATGCGCTATGCAAAGAATATGGCATGTCAACATCAACTGTGTCGACAATTCTTGCACAGAAAGACAAATTTAAAGAAGTGAAAGTGAGAGACAAATCTACCAGAGTGTTTAAAAGTAGATCCCTAATTGCAGAAACTGAGAGGTTACTTCTCATCTGGATTAGGGAAAAACAAATGAAAGGTGATTCAGTTTCTACTGAATTCATTTGTGAAAGAGGCAGGGAGATTTACGAACATTTAAAGACAGATCAACCTAGTTCTTCAGGAACAGAACTTGAAGATTTTCAGGCCAGCAAAGGCTGGTTCGAAAAATTTTAGAAAAGAAGTGACATTTTCAGTGTTGTTAAGCATGGTAAAGCTGCTAGTGCTGATAAGGAAGGGGCAGCAAAGTTTTTAGTTGAATTTAAAGAACTGATGGAAGAAGAAAATTATCTTCCACAGCAAGTGTTCAATGTGGACGAAACTGGGATGTTTGGGAAAAAGATGCCCAAAAGAACATTCATCACCAGAGATGAAGCCTCTTTACCTGGGCATAAACCCATGAAAGACCGTTTCACTCTATTGCTTGGTGCCAATGCTTCAGGGGATTTCCGACTGAAGCCTATGCTTGTCTACCACTCTGAAAACCCCAGGGTGTTCAAGCAACAGAAAGTGGTAAGAACAAAGCTTGGAGTTTATTGGACGTCCAACCGTAAGGCATGGGTGACAAGACAGCTCTTTTATGAATGGGCTGTTGAGGTGTTTTGCCCTTCTTTCAAGAGCTACCTAACTACCAATAAGCTCCCTTTAAAGGCTCTTCTCCTCATGGATAATGCTCCTGGTCATGACCTTGACCTTGCCAGAAATTTGGAGTATCAATTTGACTTTGTGAAAGTGTTGTTTTTGCCTCCCAACACTACAGCCAATGGACCAGAATGTGATCAGCAACTTCAAGAAGTTGTACATGAAGAAAATGCTTTGGAGGTGTCATCAGGCTACTTCCAATGATCCTGAACTAACACTGAAACAGTTCTGGAAGACACAATTCAACATCCTGGAGGCTGTAAAATTGATTGTGTCATCATGGCAAGAAGTCTCCACTAGATCCCTCAATTCTTCACGGAAAGCACTGTGGCCATCAGTAGTCCATGATTTTGAGGGATTTGAGGAAGAAACAGAGTTGGACCAGGAGATTGTGTCCATTGGTCAGTCATTGGGCCTTGAAGTGGAAGAGGAAGAGGATGATGTTGAAGAGCTTGTGATGTCTCATGAGGAGGAACTTGTTCCTGATGACTTGAAGCAACTGGATGAGATGTTAGAGGTTGACAGTGGTGAGGAGGAAATTGAAAGTGATGACCATATGTCAACTAAAGAGTTGAAAGATGTGATTTACCACTGGGAGAAGTTCAGGGAACTGGCTTCAAAGCACCCAGATGTGGAAAAAACTGAACTAACTGTGTGTCATGTTGAGGACTCAATGGTCTCCTTCTTAAAACATAAGTTAATGGTGAGGAGGAGAGATGCCCCACAGACCACAATTGACACTTTCTTCAGTAAAAGGCAGAGGGAACAAGATGCTATCCCTGAGCCTTCCACTTCAAGAAGGAGAGAGGATGATGCTAGCCCTCAGCCTTTCACATCAAGGAGAGAGGATGTTCATGGTGGAGAA
Source organism: Homarus americanus (assembly GCF_018991925.1). Classification (NCBI taxonomy): domain Eukaryota; kingdom Metazoa; phylum Arthropoda; class Malacostraca; order Decapoda; family Nephropidae; genus Homarus; species Homarus americanus. Next base: position 5,556 of record NW_024713494.1, on the reverse strand, counting down.
AATGTCAGTCCAGAGGTTCCTGACATTTTCATGGAAGGTGATTCACCTTCCAAGAAGCAGTAAAATGCTTCTCCTCCACCTCCACTTCCTTCTCTTCTCTCTTCTCCTCCTCCACCTCCCACTTCAAATTCACATCAGCATCATCATCCAGGAGCCTTCTACTGTACATACACACCTCAAGGTAAGTGTCAATTTCTAAAATTTTTGTTGAATTTAGGCAATTTTCGGTGAGCTGGAACCAATTACCCAAAAACTCATTGAAACAATGGTTTCGGTTAACGAGATTTTCGGTTAACGAGCAACCTGCTGGAACGGATTGTGCTCGTTAACCGAGGGGCCCCTGTACATCTAAAATTTGAATTTTTCTAAAATTCGTATACTTCATGGGCCCATGCAATTCGAATTTTCTAGGTTGCACTGTATTATCTATTATAATGCTGATCAGTACAATATTGTTGTTAAGTGATGATATATACACTACTGTACTGCACTAATTTATTAAGTGCTGAAAACGTGTTATGGTAAACATGAGTGGTGTTGTGAAGGAGCTTAGCCAATCACCTGTTTGCCCTTTGTAAATGAACGACTCATGGTGTTGAGTGTGGGATTCTTTTTTCAGGAAAGTTGATTCTTTTATGATAATATTTTATCAACCCGGCACCAAATGAACCTAAATTATATGAGAATTATGGTGAAACTACATAAAGATGTGTTAAAGGAATCTTGGGGGAGAGAACCACCTACCCACACTAACCTGCTTTTCCCAGATCACTCTCATCTCCCACACACTTTTATACCCCAACCCTCTTATTTTTATCTTCATAATACAGTACAGTGGTCCCTAGGTTAACGAGCACAATTCGTTCCAGAAGGTTGCTCGTTAACCGAAACCATTGTTTCAATGGGTTTTTTGGGTAATTGTTTCCAGCTCACTGAAAATTGCCTATAATCAACAAAAAAGATAGTAAAGTACACTTACTTTGAGGTGTGTATGTAGAAGGCTCCTGGATGATGATGATGATGGGAATTAGAATGGAGTAGAGGAGAAGGGAGAAGAGAAGGCATTGGGGTGGAAGAGAAGTCACCCCATGGTGCCATTTCACCCAAAAAATTTTTAGTTCTCTTGGTGTAATTCAAGAAAAAAAGCGTTTAGTTGAAGAGAGTCTCAAGCAAGATGTTATCTCCACTGAAAAGGCACAGGGACTGACGCCTGTATGGTGTGTTGACAGGCTGTTTGGCGCGCAAAAAACTAGCTTCCTATACTTCAATTATGTTCAATAATTAATTGTTAAACTGACTAAAAAAATTAATATTAAACTTCTAAAATTATTGAATATTACAAATTTCTTGATATTTACTAAAATAGTAAGGAATTTAAGCTCTAGAACCGATTACTGTATTGGCGGACTAATACTACAGCTGGTGGACCGCCAAATGCAAGCGAAAACATGTGGAGGGGCGCTCGTTAAAAACTCTTTAATCGAGGGATTGCTCATTAACCGAAGTTAAGAATCTTATGGAAGGTAATTCGTTAGCCGAAATCTCGTTAACCAAGGCGCTCGTTAACCGATGGATCACTGTACTGTACTGTATAAAGTTTTCTCTTTCATAAGACAACTTCTGTGATTACTTACAAACAGTAGGGTCTCATTTTGTGTGGGTACAATATATAGTACTGGTACATGTCCGCTCATTGGAAATCCAATCAAGCGATGCCATTTAACATGTATTAAAATTGCTATATTGTACTGGACTCGTCAGACCTATAAATTACAATGACTCCAATAAATATTTTAATAAAGCCCAGGAAGTTAATCGTGCAACACTCCACCATCTACACTGAATAGTTTAGGTGTAAGAAGCTTTGGGAGACAATGAGGGTCCAAAGAAGGTGGGTGAAGGCTAGTTAGATTCAAAGCCTTCAAAATGAAATGCAGCAGGGTCATCATCATTGAACTCTCCTTAAATTGTTGAGGCGTAAAATAGGCGGTGGTGAGAGCTTGGCGACAGTGTTTAAACTCCTGGTAATGTTACCTGTAGAGTTCCACCAAACTGTCTAACTGTGAACTGAATTTGTCACTGTGTTGCTTGCTGGGCTCAGTACTAATTAAAGCACCCTTGATTCTTCAACGCTGCTGAGAACTTGAGTCTCCAGCTGTTGAGTCATGCCTCCCTCATTCTGCTCTAAAACCGCCACACTACCAACACTGATTTAGCTTGTCGTTTTATTTTGTAGTCAAATTATATATCGTATTTTGTTGCATTATTTAATACTGTATGTTATATTATTTATGGTGAAACATACACCCTGATAAGGTGATCATATGAGAATATAATGAATAAAAAAAATGGTGAATGAGGCATATGGCATCACGAAAATTGTGACCAAGTCAAGGTTGCTCATCTATCTTTCTGACTCATTTACACACAATTGCAGGGTCTCAATTGTTTCTTATACTATTGACAACAAAACATACATACCCTATATATCATTTCTCACTATTTATCTGGTTTTTTTTATTTATGGTTCTTTATTATTATTATTATTATTATTATTATTATTATTATTATTATTATTATGATTACAGTGGTACCCCACTTAACGCGGTCAATTGAACCCAGAGGGTCCGCATTAAGTGAAAACCGCGTTAAGTGAATAACAGAACATATGGGATTAATTCCAATAGAACCCAGCCCGACCCCCAAACTCCACTTTTTGACGACAAATAACTATGTTGTAGTAAAAATAACATCTTAATTTTATGATGGTACATGCACACAATTAATACTTAAGAGAAATACAGTCGCCAAGTTAATGTCCATTCAAATAATGGACTCAACTCCCTCCCCCTCTCACACTACAGTACACAGCCAGCTAACAGATGGTCGGTCGGTCCCTCCCTCCCCCCCCCCACCCCCCACCAACCGTCCCAAGGAGATGTGTGGGATAACCTCAAACTAAAGTTAGGAAAAATATACATTGCTGGGATTCCTTGTAAGATTCAGGAATATAAATGTCATATATTTTTCACAAAAGATAACATACTTACTCAGATTAAACATTTTATCTAAAAATTGTATGTTTAATGCAAAAAATATGTTGTTTATATTCAAAATGATCACCAAATTATAAGAATTCCAGCAATGTAAATTATTTTCTGGCCGGATAATTTGTATGAATTTTATGAGCTAAAACAAATATCTACAGTTAATAAAAAAAAAATATATTCTTCGACACTATCTGTCAATCAAAGTACCCCACCTTGCCTCCACCCCTCTTCCAACCGCGCGGTCAGTCCCAACCCTCCCCCCACCCCCCACCAATCCTCCATTCAAGAGTTTTTAACATTTAGTATTAAATAATACCTCAGATTAAAGTTAGGATAATATAATTGACATTGCTGGATTCCTTGTAAGACCAGGAATATTTTGAATATAAATGTCATATATTTTGGACAAAAGATAACATACTTACTCAGATTAAACATTTTATCTAAAAATTGTATGTTTAATGCAAAAAATATGTTGTTTATATTCAAAATGATCACCAAATTATAAGAATTCCAGCAATGTAAATTATATTCTGACCGGGTAATTTGTATGAATTTTATGAGCTAAAACAAATATCTTCAGTTAAAAAAAAATAATTCTTCACCGGGTAACAGATGGCAGATGGTCGGTCGGTTGGTCCCTCCCTCCCCCCCACCCCCCACCAACCGTCCCAAGGAGATGTGTGGGATAACCACCAAATTTTAATAAATAATACCTCAAACTAAAGTTAGGATAATATAATTGACATTGCTGGATTCCTTGTAAGACCAGGAATATTTTGAATATAAATGTCATATATTTTGGACAAAAGATAACATACTTACTCAGATTAAACATTTTATCTAAAAATTGTATGTTTAATGCAAAAAATATGTTGTTTATATTCAAAATGATCACCAAATTATAAGAATTCCAGCAATGTAAACTATATTCTGGCTGGGTAATTTGTATGAATTTTATGAGCTAAAACAGGCAGTCAGGCAGGGTGGCGGGTGGGGGGTGGTGCGAATCTAAAAATAGCTCTGGAGCCGGACACTCACCGCGTTGCTGTGGAAAAATCCGCGTTAAGTGAAAGTTCAGCTTTGGCAAGGCACCCGTATATGCGAAAACGCGTTAAGTGAAAGCGCGTTAAGCGGGGTAATACTGTATATATATATATACAGTATATATATATATATATATATATATATATATATATATATATATATATATATATATATATATATATATATATATACACACACACATATACCTACACATATATAGATATGTCATGGTTTTGGGGTGGATCGGTGGTAGTAGGAGTGGATTATATTATATAAAGATAATAATATGTCGTATTTCTTATTTCTTACCGTAGAGTCCGATACCTTCACACTGATTACTTACAGGAGATTATGGCATATCTACGTAGAAGTTCACTCCACCACTCGACATTCCATGATTTATACTTGATAAATGATGATTTAATGAATTCATTTAATTTTCAACATCCATCTAAGTTATTGGTTATACTATGTCATAACCAATCAGTCATTACCTTCAGTAATAATAAGATAGGATCACAGATACGGGCAGATAATTGCACTTACATTTATTTGTCAAGCTTCCATACAATGATTTACAATTTGCATGGATATATGGTTCACTCACGTTCACACTGTAATAAAATTAATCTTCTAAAACAGGGAATTTCCAACTTGGGGACACATGTGATTACTCTACTGTGGTATGACTTAACAGAGCCTTAATTCTTCAAGTGATACATTTACTGCCAGCCTGGATTGCTTTTGTTGCAACCAGGCTTCATCACAAGAACTTCTTCCCACGGCCATAACAACAAAAAGGTACCCTTGGGTTACCACACATAGTCTCGCGTCACTGACAGTCACTGGACGGTTGTCGCAGCAAGTAGAACTGGTAAGCGTGACTTGAATTAACCATTAGGTGCAATAGACCAGCCTGGATTGCTTTTGTCGCAACCAGGCTTCCACACGTGATATTTCCACGGGGATAACAAACCCAGGTTAACACACTTAGTCTCGTGTCGATCACGGTCACAGTAGACGGGTGTCGTGCAGGAGAACTCTGTAAGCGTGAATTAATTAACCATTTACTGTAGGTTTGATAGGCCAGCCTGGATTGCTCTTGTCGCAACCAGGCATCCACACGTGATATTTCCACGGGGATAACAACCTAGGTTAACACGCTTAGTCTCGTGTCGACGACGGTTCACAGGACGGAGTGGCGGTGAAGGACTCTGTGTGGTGTGGTGTCCCGCCCCCTTTCAGGAGGGAGAGGATGGAGACGACGTCTTAACTAACCCATGGCTCAGGGGATACTACTTAAAATGAGGTTTTTGGGTGTGAAACGATGAACAGTACAACACTGTTTCACTGCCCACCCCCCTAAAGGCTGGCTGACATACACTAATTGAAAAATACATGTCCCAGTTATGCCTCGCCGGGCGTCTTATATCTGGTAAAACAAACTTTGGAGTTGGTT
>NW_024713493.1:0-5329 GCF_018991925.1 Homarus americanus | reverse complement strand
GATCTAGTGTAACAAAGTCCTCTGATCAAGTTTAACAATGTCCCCTAATCGAGTATAACAAAGCCCCCTCGACGAGTATAACAAAGTCCCCTGATCGAGTATAACAAAGTCCCCTGATCGAGTATAACAAAGTGCCCTGATCGAGTAAAACAAAGCCCCTTCATCGAGTATAACAAAGTCCCCTGATCGAGTATAACAAAGTCACCTGATCGAGTAAAACAAAGCCCCCTCATCGAGCATAACAACGTCCCCTGATCGAGTATAACAAAGTCCCCTGATCGAGTGTAACAAAGTCCTCTGATCGAGTATAACAAAGCCGCCTCGTCGAGTATAACAAAGTCCCCTGATCGAGTATAACAAAGTCCCCTAATCGAGTATAATAAAGTCCCCTGATTGAGTATAATAAAGTACCCAGATCGAGTATAATAAAGTCCCATGATCGAGTATAACAAAGTCCCTTGATCGAGAAAAACAAAGCCCTAATCAGAGTATAACAAAGTCCTCATCGAGTATAATAAAGTCCTTGATCGAGTATAAAACAAAGTCGCCTGATCGAGTATATAACAGTCCCTGTTCGAGTATAACAAAGTCCCCTGATCGAGTATAACAAAGTCCCCTGATCGAGTATAACAAAGTCCCCTAATCGAGTATAACTAAGTCCCCTGATCGAGTAAAACAAAGCCCCCTGATCGAGCATAACAACGTCCCCTCATCGAGTATAACAAAGTCCCTTGATCGAGAAAAACAAAGCCCCCTGATCGAGTATAACAAAGTCCCCTCATCGAGTATAACAAAGTCCCCTGATCGAGTATAACAAAGTCCCCTGATCGAGTTTAATAAAGCCCCCTGATCGAGTATAAGAAAGGCCCTGACCGAATATAACAAAGTCCCTAATTGAGTATATACAAAGTCTCCTGATCGAGTATAACAAAGCCCCTAATCGAGCATAACAAAGTCCCCTGATCGATTATAACAAAGTCCCCTAATCCAGTATAAGAAAGGCCCCTGATCGAGTTTAACAAAGTCCCAAGATCGAGTATAACAAAGTCCCCTCATCGAGTATAACAAAGGCCCTTTATCGAATATAACAAAGGCCCCTGGTCGAGTATAACAAAGTCCCCTGATCAAGTATACAAAGGACCCTATTGGAGTATAACAAAGTCCCAAGATCGAGTATAACAAAGTCTTCCGATCGAGTATAACTAAGTCCCCTGATGGAGTACAACAAAGTCCCCTGATCGAGAATAACAAAGTCCCCTCATCGAGCATAACAAAGCCCCCTGTTCGAGTATAAGAAAGGCCCCTGAACGAATATAACAAAGTCCCTAGTTGAGTGATCGAGTAAAATAAAGTCCCCTGATCGAGTATAACAAAGTCCCCTGATCGAGTATAACCTATTTCCCGACTCGAGTAAATCAAAGGCCCTTGGTCGAAAATAACAAAGTCCCTGATCGAGTAAAACAAAGTCCCCTGATCGAGTATAACAAAGTCCCAAGATCGAGTAAATCAAAGCCCTCGCATCGAGTAAAACAAAGTCCGCTGATCGAGTTTAAGAAAGAACCAAGATCGAGTTTAACAAAGTCCCAACATCGAGTATAACAAAGTCCCCTCATCGAGAATAACAACGTCCCCTGATCGAGTATAACAAAGGCCCCTGGTCGTGTATAACAAAGTACCCTGATCGAGTATAACAAAGTCCCCTGATCGAGTAAAACAAAGCCCCCTGATCGAGTATAACAAAGTCCCTTGATCGAGAAAAACAAAGCCCCCTGATCGAGTATAACAAAGTCCCCTGATCGAGTATAACAAAGTCCACTGATCGAGTATAACAAAGCCCCCTGATCGAGTATAAGAAAGGCCCCTGACCGAATATAACAAAGTCCCTAGTTGAGTATATACAAAGAGTCCTGATCGTATATAACAAAGCCCCATGATCGAGCATAACAAAGTCCCCTAATCGATTATAACAAAGTCCCCTGATCCAGTATAACAAAGGCCCCTAATGGAAAATAACAAAGGCCCCTGATCGAGTTTAACAAAGTCCCAAGCTCGAGTATAACAAAGTACCCTCATCGAGTATAACAAAGGCCCTTTATCGAGTATAACAGTAAGAACAAAGTCCCCTGATCGAGTATAACAAAGTCCCCTGATCGAGTATAACTAAGTCCCTGATCGAGAATAATAAAGTACCCTGATCTAGTGTAACAAAGTTCTCTGATCGAGTATAACAATGTCCCCTAATCGAGTATAACAAAGCCCCTCGACGAGTATAACAAAGTCCCCTGATCGAGTATAACAAAGTCCCCTGATCGAGTATAACAAAGTCCCCTGATCGAGATCGAGTAAAACAAAGCCCCCTCATTGAGTATAACAACGTCCCCTGATCGAGTATAACAAAGTCCCCTGATCGGGTGTAACAAAGTCATCTGATCGAGTATAACAAAGCCACCTCGTAGAGTATAACAAAGTCCCCTGTTCGAGTATAACAAAGTCCCCTAATCGAGTATAATAAAGTCCCCTGATTGAGTATAATAAAGTCCCCAGATCGAGTATAACAAAGTACCCTGATCGAGTATAACAAAGTCCCTTGATCGAGAAAAACAAAGCACCCCCGATCGAGTATAACAAAGTCCCCTGATCGAGTATAACAAAGTCCCCTGATCGAGTTTAACAAAGCCCCCTGATCGAGTATAAGAAAGGCCCCTGACCGAATATAACAAAGTCCCTAGTTGAGTATATACAAAGTCTCCTGATCGAGTATAACAAAGCCCCCTCATCGAGCATAACAAATTCCTTTGATCGATTATAACAAAGTCCCCTTATCCAGTATAACAAAGGCCCCTGATCGAGTTTAACAAAGTCCCAAGATCGAGTATAACAAAGTCCCCTCATCGAATATAAAAAAGGCCCTTTATCGAATATAACAAAGGCCCCTGGTCGAGTATATCAAAGTCCCCTGATCCTAGTGCCAACAAAAGTCCTCTGATCGGGCACAGCAAAATCGAGGTATACTTAAAATTCTTTGATCGAGTATAACAGTTCTACAGTTGAGTATAACAAAGGACCTAATGCGGTATAACAAGGTCCCAAGATCGAGTATAACGAAAATACTTCTAATCTGAGTAAAACAAAGCCCTGATCCAGGCTGTGAACCCTAATCGAGTATAATTAAGGACCCTAATGGAGTATAACAAAGTCTCAAGAACGAGTATAACAAAGTCCCTGATCGACTGTAACAAAGTTCCCTGATCGAGTATAACAAAGCCCCCTCGACGAGTATAACAAAGTCCCCTGATCGAGTATAACAAAGTCCCCTGATCGAGTTTAACAAAGTCCCCTGATCGAGTATAACAAAGTCCCCTGTTCGAGTATAACAAAGTCCCCTGATCGAGTATAACAAAGTCCCTTGATCGAGAAAAACAAAGTCCCCTGATAGAGTAGAAGAAAGTCCCCTGATTGAATATAACAAAGTCCCCTGATCGAGTATAACTAAGTCCCCTGATCGAGAATAATAAAGTACCCTGATATAGTGTAACAAAGTTCTCTGATCGAGTATAACAATGTCCCCTAATCGAGTATAACAAAGCCCCCTCGACGAGTATAACAAAGTCCGCTGATCGAGTTTAACAAAGTCCCATGATCGAGTTTAACAAAGTCCCAAGATCGAGTATAACAAAGTCCCCTCATCGAGAATAACAAAGTCCCCTGATCGAGTATAACAAAGGCCCCTGGTCGTGTATAACAAAGTCCCCTGATCGAGTAAAACAAATTCCCCTGATCGAGTATAACAAAGTCCCCTAATCGAGTAAAACAAACACTCCTGATCGAGTATAACAAAGTCCCCTCATCGAGTATAACAAAGCCCCCTCATCGAGTATAAAAAAGTCCCCTTATCGAGTATAACTAAGTCCCATGATTGAGTATAACAAAGGACCCTAATGGAGTATAACAAAGTCCATGATCGAGTATAACAAAGTCCTCTGATCGATTAAAGCTCAAGTCCCCTGATCGAGGTATAACAAAGTCCTGAATATCAGTGTGGTCCCTGAGCCAGTATAACAGTCCCTAATCAGTATAATAAAAGGACCCTAATGGAGTGTATAACAAAGTCTCAGATCCCGAGTATAACAAAGTCCCTCAACCGAGGTATGACAAAGTCCCTGATCGAGTATAACCGGTATAACAAAGTCCCCTGATCGAGTATAACAAAGTCCCTTGATCGAGTAAAACAAAGCCCGCTCATCGAGTATAACAAAGTCCCCTGATCGAGTATAACAAAGTCCCCTGTTCGAGTGTAACAAAGTCCTCTGATCGAGAATAACAAAGCCACCTCGTCGAGTATAACAAAATCCCCTGATCGAGTATAACAAAGTCCCCTAATGGATTATAATAAAGTCCCCTGATTGAGTATAATAAAGTCCCCTGATCAAGTATAACAAAGTCCCCTGATCGAGTATAACAAAGTCCCTTGATCGAGAAAAACAAAGCCCCCTGATCGAGTATAACAAACTCCCCTGATCGAGTATAACAAAGTCCCCTGATCGAGTATAACAAAGTCCCCTGATGGAGTTTAACAAAGCCCCCTGATCGAGTATAAGAAAGGCCCCTGACCGAATATAACAAAGTCCCTAGTTGAGTATATACAAAGTCTCCTGATCGAGTATAACAAAGCCCCCTGATCGAGCATAACAAAGTCACCTGATCGATTACAACAAAGTTCCCTGATCCAGTATAACAAAGGCCCCTAATGGAGTATAACAAAGGCCCCTGATCCAGTTTAACAAAGTCCCAAGATCGAGTATAACATAGTCCCCTCATCGAGTGTAACAAAGTCCCCTGATCGAGTATAACAAAGTCCCCTTACCGAGTATAATAAAGCCCCGGATCGAGTATAACAAAGTCCCCTGATCTAGTATAACAAAGTCCCCTGATCGAGTATAACAAACTCCCCTGGTCGAGTATAACAAAGTCCCTTATCGAGAATAATAAAGTCCCGGATCGAGTATAACAAATGTCCCTGATCGAGTATAATAAAACACCCTAATGGACTATAACAACGTCTCAAGATCGAGTATAACAAAGTCCCCTAATCGAGTATAAGAAAGTCCCCTAATCAAGTATAACTAAGTCCCTGATCGAGTTAAACGAAGCCCCCTCATCGAGTATAACAAAGTCCCCTGATCTAGTGTAACAAAGTCCTCTGATCGAGTCTAACAAAGTCCCCTAATCGAGTATAACTAAGTCCTTTCATTGAGTTTAACAAAGGACCCTAATGGAGTATAACAAAGTCCCAAGATCGAGTATAACAAAGTCTTCTGATCGAGTATAA
>NW_024713492.1:0-1747 GCF_018991925.1 Homarus americanus | reverse complement strand
GGTGCACCTCAGTCTTCCCAGGTACACCTCCGACACTCCCAGGTACACCTCCGACACTCCCAGGCACACCTCTGACACTCCCAGATACATCTATGACACTCCCAGGTACACCTCTGACACTCCCAGGTACATCTCTGACACTCCCAGGTACTCCAGTGACACTCCCTGGTACATCCCTGACACTCCGAGGTACACCTCTGACACTCCCAGGTACACTTTTGACACTCCCAGGTAATCCACTGACGTTCCCTGGTACACATCTGACACTCCCAGGTACACGTCCAACACTCCCAGATACATCTCTGACACTCCCAGGTACATCTCTGACACTCCCAGGTACACCTGTGACACTCCCAGGTATACCTCTGACACTCCCAAGTACTCCACTGACATTCCCTGGTACACATCTGACACTCCCAGGTACACGTCCAACACTCCCAGATATCCCTGACACTCCCAGGCACATCTTGACTCTCCCAGGCACATCTCTGACACTCCCAGGCACACTCCTTGACACTCCCAGGCACTCACTGACATTCCTGCACTCCTGACACTCCCAGTGTTAATTCCTGGCTGACATAATGCCAGCACATTCCGGACACTCCCCAGGTACACCTCTGACACTCCCAACATCACTGGAGATTCCCTGGCACACATCTGACACTCCCAGGTACACGCCCAACACTCCCCAGATACATCTCTGACAATTCCCAGGCACATCTCTGACACCCCAGGTTCACCTGTGACACTCCCCAAGGCACACCTGACACCCCAGGCACACCTCCGATACCCCAGGTACACCTCTGACACTCCCAGGGGATTCTCTGACACTCTTCTGGTACATCTCTGACACTCCCCAGGCACACCGCTGACACTTAGGTACAATTCTCACAGCTGACACTGCCAGGCACCCCAGACACAGGTACCTCAGACACCAACAGGCACACCTTAGATACTCCCCAGGCACACCTCAGACACTCCAAGGTGCACCTCTGACACTCCCAAGTGCACCTCTGACACTCCCAGGCACACCCCTGACACTCCCACACTTCAGACTTCCCAGGCACACCGCACACACTCCCAGGTACACCTCTGACACTCCTGCCACACTTCGATTAATTTCAAGTGCACCTCTGCACCCCAGGCACACCTCCGACACCCCCAGCAGGCAGGCACACCCCTCTGACACCCAAAGTACTCCACTCTACATTTCTCCTCTGGCAGTACACATCTGACACCCCAGGTACACACGTCCAACACTTGTGATACATCTCTGACACCCCAGGTACATCTCTGACACCCCAGGCACACCCAGACACTCCCCAGGCATGCACCTCCGAGACACTCCAGGCACACCTGAGCACCGCAGGTGTCAATCTCTGACACTCCCAGGTATTCCACTGACATTACCTGGTACACCTCTGACACTCCCAGGTACACCGCTGACACAGGCAGGTACTCCTCCGACACTCCCAGGTACACATCCAACACTCCCAGATACGCCTCTAACACTCCCAGGTACATCTCTGACACTCCCAGGTACACCTCTGACACCCCGCGGTACACCTCTGACACTCCCAGGTACACCTCCGATACTCCCATGTACACCTCTAACACTCCCAGGTACACCTCCGATACTCCCATGTACACCTCTGGTACTCCCTGATACACCTCTAACACTCCCAGGTGCACCGCTGACACTCCCAGGTACACTGCTGACACTGCCAGGTACACCTCAGACACTCCC
>NW_024713491.1:0-12195 GCF_018991925.1 Homarus americanus | reverse complement strand
CTGATATTTAAAAATACTGTAATAAAAAACATATTAATTGATTTTTTTTGTATTATTTATGCTTTTTTTTATTTTCATCTGTAAACGTGCTGTTTTGGGAATATATTTTGAGTTACATAATATTTAGGTACAGCAGTTTATTTCACTGTATCTACTTATTTACCAAGTAACTGGACTTACAGTCTCCGATCGGGATTCTCAAAACAAATATTTGGCATCGAACTCCGTAAGTGAGCTCGTAATCTAGCCTGTAACTTACAGGACCTCAACACGATCAACCTGGATATAGTAGTCGCTATTTCCGGATTGCATGAAAAAAAATTAATAATATATGTTTTAATAATGCTTGTTAGACTTGTTTTATCATAGAATAATGAAGAAAATGTTTTGTACATGAACATACTAAAATACAATATTAGTTTTTTTACGACAAGAAGAGGCTTGGCTGTTCTATTTCTCGCTTTATGGAAGAGATGCAGCTTTTGTCTTCTTACAACTTTTCAAGTAATTTGTACCAAAATAGAAGATTTTTATTGTCCACATTTAGGGTATATTTTTTTATGACTGAATAAACTTGCAGATAGACCTTATTAATGTGGTATAGCTGTAAATATCCTTCAGTAATGAAATCCAAATATGAGGTCAAGTGAACATTTTTGCTTAGACTCCGCCTTTGTTAGGACCAAGTTATAACAAGTTATTCTGCCAAGTATCCAATAAGTACCCATGACTCAGAGTTAAATAATACCTAACTTAATCTAAGTTCATCAAACTTAATAAAAAAAGTGGGGCAAAAAATAAGTGGTAAAGAAATTTTTTTCTCAGAAAAAGAATTATATTCAGAGGTTTTTTATCCGATACCTTCAGTCGTGATTATTTTGATGCAAACTTAGTAAAATGTATTTAACCCTAACACTACCTCACCATACCTAATCTTACCTTACCTTATCTAACCTAACCTAATGTTACCTAACCTAACCAAGCCGCAACGCTCATGACACAATTGAGTTCTCTAGAAAGTTTTAATTTCATTTTCTTTTTTTTTAAATACATTTGCAGAGACAACAAACTTTTGATAATTATTTCTCCAACATATCTATAAATCTGTTGATGATATATAAATTTAGGATAGGTTAGGTTTGGTGTGATTAGGATAGGTTAGGCTAGTTTAGGATAGTCTAAGTTAGCTTAGGAAAGGCTAAGTTGGGTTACGATACACTAGGTTAGGTTTTAATCTGCATGATATTTTTACTGAACTTTTAAACGATGTTATAATCCTGGCAGCAGGGTATCGATCACGAAAATAACACTTTGGTAGTTATAACATTTGATAAAGTTTATTATTACTGTAACATGAAACAAATCACTATAGCTGTACTTATCAATCCAGTATTAAATCTGTATTATCTTTGACCATCGCTCATTGGCCAGCTTATCTCTGCACTGTTCTCTGATATAATAAAGTATTGGTGAATGGGAATATTAATCATTTGTGAGTCACTTACTATAAAGGAAACTGTAACGGATTCTATGGACAGTTGGGAATATTTTCATGGAATAAGTCGGAGTAACTCCCCTCTTGCCCAAAAGCGATCCAAGGAGTTAATTCACAGAGCGAAAATCTAGACGAGTCTTCCTTGTTTGTTTTAGGTCATAACAACGAAAAGTTTAATAATGTTTATTACAATGATTCAGGTTTTACTGTAATTCTTCTTTTTATATTTTTAGTATTTTGTAGATTTTTTTCACCCAGTTCATTTCTTGTTTAGATTCATTATTGCAATTATTTTTATTACAGAGTTGAATTAAAAGTTTATATCTAAGTATTTTACAGCTTCACAAATACTTTTATAAAATGTTGATACACACAGTGGACAGTTTTTAGTTCTTTCTTGTAATACCTCAGTATTACTCTGTTAAATTCTTACCATTTACACCTGACCATTTATTTATTTATTTTACAAATTGTTAAAGAGAGAACATCACCAGCAGGATACAGATGATGAAGTAAATAGAAGTTTGTAACCTAACCCTACCCCCCACTGCTACCCCTCCCTCTTGTCCCACATTCTTACTCGTCACTCCTACCCCTTACTCCTACCCCTTACTCCCACCCCTTAATCCCACCCCTTATTCCCACACCTTATTCCCACCCCTTGCTCCCACCCCTTCCTTCTACCCCTTACTTCTACCCCTTACTCCTACCCCTGCACTTCCCTTAGCCTACCCCTTATCCTACCCGCCTCACCGCCTCCTTGTCCTCCCCACCTTGCTTCCACCCTCTTACTCGTACCCCTTGCTCCCACCCCTTACTCCTACCCCTTACTGCCTGCTCCCACCCTTGCTCCTACCCTTGCTCCCTACCCCTTAATCCACCTTAATCCACTTCCGCCTTACTCCCACCTTATCACCCCTTACTCCACCCCTTACTCCTACCCTTACTCACCTGCTCCCACCCTTACTCCGCCTCCCACATAATCCTCCTTACTCCACCCTTACTCCCACCCTGCTCACCCTTACTCCCTGCCTTACTCCCACCCATACTCAACCCTAACTCCCACCCTTCTCCCGCCTTGCTCATATGCCTTACTCCCACCTTACTCCACCACTTACTCACCTGCTCCCTCCTGCCTTACTCCCTACCTGCCTCCCTTATACTCCCCATACTCCCACCCTCTCCCACCCCTTCTCCCACCCTTACTCCTACCTGCCCATATACTCCCACGCCTTACTCCCTTACTCCCTGTCTCCCTCTCCCACCCTTACTCCCACGCCCTCTCCCACATATACTCCCACCCTCCCCACCCTTACTCCCACCCTGCTCCACCTTGCTCACCCATTACTCATCCCTCCTCCCGCCTCCACCCCCTTACTCTACCCTACTCACCCATACTCCCACCTTACTCCCCTTACTCCCACCCCTACTCCCACGCCTTACTCCCACCCTTCACTCCTACCCTTCGCTTCTACCCACACTGTTACCCCACACTACGCTGTTAATTGAAGACATCATACATTTGTTCACTTAGACACCACTTATTATTCAGGACCTAATGGCTATAATATCAGAGTCATTATTCTTAACTCAACTTTATATATATATCAATTGTCAAAAACCTTCACCACAAGAAAGAAAAGAACAGTCGGGTATGGCAGAAAATGTAATAAACGAACATGGAGTAAGACATCAAGCTCCATATTGTAAACAAGATCATCGTCATTGTTTATTTATTGCGAGGAAAAATATTGTTCGCAATATAATTATAAAAACCTTCTGTAATTCATTCTCTTCATTACACTAAAAGGTAATGAAGTATATAAAGAAAATAGTTATAAATTACTAAAATAAAAATACGTATAAAAAAGTAAAATAACATCTATTGATGGAATAGAAAAGAATTATATCGTAAGTGGGTAAAAGATTTCTTGGGTAGGTTTTAGAATACAATAACTGTTTCTGCATTACACCGATGGTTCCAAGTCAGAAATTATCCTTAAGTTTTGTGAATCAGTATTTACAGTTTTTCTTAAAGGGTGACTTAAGTTACGGTCACACGATCCCTTTGATGAGCAATTAATTTGGAGCAAGAAATTACGAGTAATTTCTTCCAAATGTGGTCACACGAGTGGCTCTTGGTTCAGTTACTACAGCAAGAAAAAAAAGTTAACGCCGCTGTGCGAGTAGAAGGGAGACGGAACATCACAACAACAATGCAGACGACGCAGCAGCTATCCTTGGTATTATTGTTATTATTAAAAGAAATGAGAGAAAGCGAAGAAAAACTATTGGGGACTCGTAAGTGGCTGGCGAGGAGGAGGAACGAGTGTTTAATATAGACTGGTTCAACTATCGTAGTTACAGTAGGGAGGGTTGTTAGTGTGTGGAGAATGACCGGCTGTATGGGCTTGTGTTTTGTAAACAAACACGCCAAAACACCACCCAAATAATAAACTCAGTATGTCGTAAAAAACTGTTTGTGCATTTTATACATAATGTTATTGATCTATGTTATATATAGCCAAGGTAAATACTCGATAAATAAGGTTCGTGTCATTAAATATGGTATTAACCGGGTTTTGAACCGATAATCTTGCTCGAAATAGTCAAGAAATTGACTATCACGATTGTCAATAAAAATGCTTCAAAAACTTGCTCGAATTTCTCGAAAATTGCTCGAAATAACTTTCCGGCAAGAAATTGCTAAAAAAAAATGCGCCCATGTGACCAGTGCTTTAAGAATTGTATGATATCCTCATAGCAATGGAAACACACACACACACACACACTCACCCCATACACAGTCACACACTCACCATGCACAATCACACACACCCATACACACACCGTACATGCACAAACCATACACACACATACACACACACACACACACACACACACCATACATACACACACCATACACATACACACACCATACACACATACACACACACACACACACACACCATGCACACACCATACAAACAAACAAACACACACCATATACACACACACACACACACACAATGCACACACACACACCATGCACACTCACACACACACACACCATGCACACTCACACCATGCACACACACACACTAATTGTTTTAATTTAGTTCTTGGAACTCTTAAGTGGCAGCGCTTGATGTAAACACTTCTTGGCATTTTCTGTTTATCTAGTAGCAGTATACACACAGATGTAATATGAGAAAATAAATTATGAATTCTGTCCAGGGAAGTGTTGTGAATATGACCTTGAGATAACACTTGTGTTAAGTGTGAATTTCCCTGTCTAGTGATATGTCCAACTACTACTCTGGGCCGCGAGACAGTGGTAGTGATTACAGATTGCCCACGAGGGGGCTAGTTTATTGGGCACCCCCTTACATCCTGTGCAAGGTGAAGCGCAGAAGCGTTTACAATGCCCAACTGGGAAGCATGCGGAGTTCATGCTTGCTTTTATGACTCATGCATTAAGGGCGTAAAAGGCCTGAAGGGTCATGGGTTTTGTCAGCAAGTTACATAAAGTGACAATGATGAGTGTGTGGGGGGAAAATTCCCGGTACAATTTATCTGTTTATGGCAAAGTGTGGCAGGTCCCTATTAATGTGAGCAGTGTTTACTGAATCAGCTGACCCTGGCTCGACCTTTTGAGAGACGCAAGCCAAGTGATCTAAGAGTCGTGAATAACATGGTGAATTACTTGGTGTTATTCATTTGGGTGAATATTTGTATAAATCAAAGGTGCTGTCACACACACACACACACACACACACACACCACACGTGGCACACCACCAACACAGTTTCTGAGAAGGAGTTTGAGATTGTATTTAACGAAGTCTTAACTGGGAAAATGTTGTATGGCTTTTGTTATGGGGTAAGTTCTGGCGTGAACATTAAGACTATTTTCATAATTTTTTGTAACTAATATTTTATCTGCCTGGTACAATTATTTATTAATTTGTATTGTAAGTTATGTCTTGATAGTCGATGTAATGTAACAATTTATTTTTTGTGTTAATGTTCATATAGATTGGTTCAGTGTTGCGGCTCTGACTCGTCAACGATGTTAATAAGCTCTTGAGTACATACTGCTGGTGAAACTATGTTATATTAACAACACGACAGACAAGTACTATAATACCTTAACATTTAACAATAATTCAGCCTTAATTTAATTTTTCACCAACTTAAGACACATAACCCAGAAGGAAGTAAGACGGGCAACATAACGCGGGATATCGTGGCTTCACTAAGTGCAAATTATGGAACTTGAGGTAACACATTATGGGAAAATGCGAGCCCTGCTAAGTGGTTCTCCTCAACATGGACGCAAACATCAGATGGACAAAAAAACAGAAGAACCCCGGATATACATTCATTTATTCTACAAAAAAGTTACGTAAACGAGCGTTAAATACGTTTAAGTAATCACAGTTTACGAAGCTGAAGTCGAGATATTAGAAGATGAAGAAGACTTTAGCATATCAGTATACCCCACGACCGGCGCCAGGATGTTAAGTGTGCCATCAGGGTATATTAGCGCTGAGAGACGGGTGCTATCGTGGTATATTAGCATACCTTCACCCTGAATGGTATATCAAAAAGTGCAGGATTTACTTCACAGATATTTAGTTATATCTATCGGTATATTATATAAATTATATCAATATATCTGTGTATACCAAATATGGCATCAGAGTATATCACCGTTTGCCATCATATTCTCTAAATAACCTCAAAATATACCCCCGAATGTTTAATATCATACACTATAAATGACACTGTAGTATGTTAGTATATAATCAGGGTATAACATAAATAATATCAGCATTGTTTAGAATATCATATATATTAAGCGTGAGGAATGGATGTATATGATTCAATATATCACAGTTACATAAAGCGGTATGTCAGCTCATCAGCATATCACTAGAATGACATCAGAGTATAGGACACTATACTCCAATAAATACTATCAGGTATCTAAGTATATCAGGGTAATCACTGAGAAGTGTCAGAACATATCAGCATATTCCTTGACTGGTAACAAAGCATATCAACATACTCAAAGTATAATCAATGTCTCCGGAATAAACAAGCCAGTGACAGCAGCATATATTTCTGAAAATCAGCTGTGAAATATGTTCAGAACAGCCCAAAGTATACTATAATACTAAGCAACATTTGAAATATACCAGTATACTTCTTAACAGTCAGGAAAAAAATCATTATACAGATTAGTGTCCTCGAAGCAGATCAACTTGTCTCCTGCTTTCTGGGGACCCATTAGTGGCATATCAGTATATCCAAAGAGACACATCGGAGTATATTACCATATATCCCAAGTGCCATGAAGGGATATCAACATACCTGAGTATATTAACTAGCTCTCATAGTCTTCCACTCTCTCTTAGATCCATCAGAATATGTCAGCTTATCACCCTATCTTCTGAAGGTCCAGTTTACCTTGTTCCGAAAGTATGTCGAAGCATACTAACAGATCCCCTGAATGCCTTGAGAACATATCAGTATACTTCTAGGTTAATTCATATCATATCAGTATATCCCCTGAATCTAAAGTATAACTAACCTCATTTCAAATTATTATTAGAGTATGTTAACATATTCCCTTAGAAACATACCAGCATATCTCTTATGTCATTACAGTCAACCAGTATACGCTCAGAGATAGATGCAAGCATATCAGGGTATATTAGCATACCCTGTAAGAGAGATATGAGCCTAGCTACATAACCCAGTATATCAGCATACCCCATATGCTCTTATAGTACATCAGCACACCCTCTGAGAGACAGAACCATACCAACATATCAGAACATATTAGTATATCCTTTAGAGTGATATGAACATAATGGCATATCAGATGACAAGAGTATATCAGCATAGTCTTTGAGGAGCATATCAGACCAACCTAGCTTAAGCTCTTTAAGATAGATGGGAGCATATCTTAAATAGACTGGAACATACCAGAGCATATTAGCATATTAGCATATTAGCAAGGTGAGGAGGAGGAGGAGGAGGCAGGTGTCCACCGACCAGGTATGCCGATAGTCTGGTGATAATGTGGGTAAAATTGGTGTGTGTGTGTGTGTGTGTGTGTGTGTGTGTGTGTGTGTGTTCGTTCTCATGTTTATTTCTTGTAAGGTATGTGTCACCTAGCCGGCCATTTTGTTTACATTTTTCGGTCGCTCTAAAATACCATTAAAACAATATTGAGTATAAACGTTTGGCTCAACTGATGATCTCAAACATGTCCCAACTTTTTTTTGCCTCAACTCCACATTCTGTAACTCATTTAGGTAGATGTCCCTCACTACACATACACTGGACTATGTGTAATGTTGCAACTAATGTGTTATCAAGATATTGCACATTATAAGTTCATGTGGTCATTATTATATCAAACGGAGGAATTTTGAAGCTATTACCACCTCTTATCATTAGTTGTCGCCAGGTGAAGGAATGTTTTAGGTAGATTATATTTTATTTACTGTAATTAAAGTTTCAATACCTAGACGTTCCTGTAAGAATCTTTCAACCTCAGGTAAGGTCTGAGACTTTCTACTCTAGGTCTTACACCCTGGGTAGCTATATCATTCCATAGGTAATTACTCCTGAGGAACTACAAGTTACCTTGATGTAATGCTTCATTTATTACTTATAACTTTGTAGAAATATTTTTTTTTCACAAAGTATTTTAAATTACACTTTTCACCTTAACAAGTCACGTACAAGCGTTCATCGGCTTACAGTTAAACTTTGCAATGTCAAGATATTTTTTTCACTGCAGAGGAAAGTATGCGTCATCATCACCACACACACACACACAAAGACAAAACTCCTGTATCCAGATTCTCACAAGTTTATAAATTAAATTCTTCCCTAAAATTAAACAGATAATACATCTATTTATCATAGAGTATGTGAACAATATCGACGCCATATTGGTTACCATCTTTGAGTTATATAATTAGTTAGCTTCATAGTGTTAATTATTTAGTTAAAAAGGAAAAATAATCTACTAGTGTGTGTTGTGACCAAAATATATCAACATTGTATTTACTTTCTCCTCCAGGGGCACTAAGTCTAGAAAAATGACACAATTGACATCTACATAGAGTGACTGATCAAGGGTAGATATTGGCTACCTTTTGTGTTACTTTGAGGTCGTAAGAACACACAGAGCTGCTCTTAAGGATGTTTACCACAATACACCTCAACCAGTTTCTCATTCGTGGGTCAAACAATAAATCTGGTTCACCAAGATACACCGTAAATTTATTAGAATACAATAATCAATTACTATTATTGTATTGAAGACGAAATAATCTTATGGTGTTAAGATGTGTTCTTAAGCCACAATTAAACAAAAGGTATTCAATACTTATCTGCCTTGGTTGGCGATGATCTGTAGGCGTTAACCAGTCCTCCTCCTCCTGCTCTCGAGGTAAGGTAAGGCCTCACCCTGACCAAAATTGTTAATTAAGATAGATTACCTGAAGATTAACCTCAGCTTATTTCAACTAATGATTAACCTCTGCGCTACTTAGGAGAGTTAAATTAGGTTAGAGTTGGAATTAGGGTAAGTGAGGTAGGGTAGGAAGTAGGGTAGGGTAGGGTAGGTCAGGTCAGGTCAGGTCAGGCAGTGCCAGTGTAGTTAATCTTGAGGTTAAATAAACTAGAGGCTAATCTTCACATGAGCCAGTAAGACACTTTGACGGAGGCGGTTACGTACAACAGGAAAGCTCTGATAACATATAATGTACAGTATATACGTTTAAGTTGCGTCAGCAGCTCTATACACCACTTATTGACTTACTCATTCACTGCCGTAGAAATATTTACTTCTCTAACAGTTTTCTATATGGTTCCCAGTCATTATAATACGACCTTGTAAAATCAAATGATCTAAATTAAACTAAACTTATCCAAATTAAACTTATTAGCTAACAAATCCTTCTAAAACACGATATATGCAAATCAAAAGTTCTAAATTCAACTTAACTTATCGTAATATAACTATTATAACTAAACCATTTAATTAAACCTAACCTAAACACCTCAAGTGCCACAAACAGAAGGAAAAAACACCTTTAATATTATCGTGTAGGAGGCCCCTGTAACCCACTAACTCCAGGTAATGCATCTATATCAATCTACCTGCGTTAGAAGCTCTATACGTGGCTATGATCGTTACCCACTGCTGGAGAACATTTGTACTTCTATAATTACCCTGGAGAAACAATGCACCAATTTACGATTGATTTATTTTATTTTTCATTTATTTTTTATTCTTGGTCCATACTGTAAACATCGCCCGCTTGTGAGTCCCGTCAGCCATTTTGTTCTAACTTTCGGGGATTCTAAAATAAACTATAAATAAATAAATAAATAAATAAAACAAGCATCTTTTGTTTTTCTAACCCATGAGCTGTGAGTCTTCATTATATACTTCAACATTACTGTAAACTAAGGCTAGAGAAGGTGTGTACAGTACTAGTGGAGCCAAGACGAGAAGGTATTTCAAATCCATAAAGGGTTTTACAAGTGGAGAGTCTTACAAGTGGAGGGTCTTACAGGTGGAGAGTCTTACAAGTGGAGGGTCTTACAGGTGGAGGATTTTAATAAGGATAAATACAGCAAGTCTTACAGTTGAATCAGCCAAGTCGAGGAAAACTCTTAAGAGTCACGTAACTTCTACCTGGTGTTACCTGTAATCAAGCTAAGGTATATGTAAGAAGAATATTATCTCGTTACTATCCATTCCTCTTCCACTATCCTGCGAGGTGGTGTATTAATAGGCACAGATACTCATGATAAAGAAGGAATAAAGAGAAAGACGCAAGATACCTATAAAATGCGACAGAATATACCCACACATGCGTAATCCTAACCCATCCCAACCCAACCCAACCCTATCCTACCCCCAGCTTCACCACAGTACACAAAGTCATTCTTGGTATCAGAATGACGCCTAAACACCCTGTATCGCCTAAGACACATTTGAATCGGATGGTTCGTTGACGGTTTTATTTCTTCGGTATAAACCAGAGAAGCAATTAGTTCGTGGGAACAGTGAGTCAAAATACTTCACATCAGCTTCGTTTACGACCTCCAGCTGATATTTACTTCTGTTGTCTATATCAATCACATTTTATAATGAAAACAAAAATATGGTTAGTTACTTAAAAATGAAAAAAACATCATACTTAGATACTTAAGAGTGAGGAAAAAAGATACTTAAGATACTTAAAAATAAAAACACTCTTTGATACTTAAATTAGGACAAAATAAACGGACATAAAGATTTAACTATGAGCGGTGGATATTACGACATGTACCGGCTATCAATACAGAGGCGCTATTTAGCCGTGAAGTTCTCTCAGAAACTCAACAAGACAATATGTATCACGTAAAAATTTCAGGTTAATTTTTAACACCATTTTTCTGATGGGATAAAGGTCGTATTTGTCCAGAGAAGTAAGAGAGGAAAAAATCACTTGAGAGGCATGACGCACAGAGTGTCTAAGGTGATAAAAGATCATATATTACCATTTGGGTTTTCAAATTAAGTTCATTACATAAAATATCAAACTCATAAAGATTACAAAAGAACAGAACATCATGAGCTCTCTACAGCTATTGTCAGACGTCAATATGCTGATGTACAGAAGCTACACAATGTTATTGGTGACTGTAATCCCAGGAAAATGATGCTCTTTTAAACTTGGTAACTGGAGCTGTAATGCCAGAAAATGCCAAATATGACAATCTATGTGCATATGAAGTTGGAAGACAAAATTATGAAAATTTTGTCAAGAAACGTATTGTTGGTCCATTGAGCATCTGGGAAAAGATGTCCAAGGTTAATCTTCTGTCGTGGAAAGCAGCAAATAAGATTTCAACCATCAAATTGCTATCACAAGTTATAGAACTTAAGCAGGACATACAGTATATGCATCACAGAAGGGCAGCACTGTACATATCAAGTCACCAGACACTGATGTGTTTGGTATATTAAAGCAGCCTCAACTTGGAGAAAATACAAGTATGAAAACAGGAACTGGTGAGCGACGACACATTGGGCAGAGAGCCTTACAGGTTTCCATGCCTTCACAGGATCTGACTGCATTGGAAAATTTGTTGGCAAAGGAAAGAAAGCATGTTGGAGCACTTTGATGAAATCTAACACAAAAGTCCTGGATGCATTCAAGATGCTGAGTAGACCAAATGCCCTCCAGCAGTAGGAAAAATAAGTAGAGGAAGATAAGATAAACTACGCCCATCGTTTTTTAGATTTTAGTGTATATAAACAGAAAATAATTTCAGTTTCAATATTTTGCAACCTTTTGCTAGGTAAATTTTAGCGTGAAATTTATCGAAAATCTAACGCACAGCTGCATTAGTGCATTACAATTAAATAGTGAACATTGCTTTCTGACTTCATTCCTTAACAACCCAACTAACAATATTTTTTTCTGTTTCAGATTCTGATGCATTTATAAGTTGATAATATTTGCGATGGCTGCTTGTGTCAGGACGAGGAACCAAAAATCCAGCCATCTCAGTCACTATCTTGGGCCTGGGAGAGAGCTCCTGAAGTCGGAGTTGCCTACATTGAGAGATGCTTTGAGATACGGTGTTTTAATCAGGCAACTCAGTGAAAAGAAC
>NW_024713490.1:0-4521 GCF_018991925.1 Homarus americanus | reverse complement strand
AAGTTAAGATAAAATTTTTACTACAATATAAGTGGTGTCGCCAAAAGTGGAGTTTGGGATCGGCCTGACCCATTTCAATTAATCCCATATGTTATGTTGTTCACTTCACTGCCTCACTTCCGCGGACCTCCGTGCCTCAGCAGAGCTGAACTTTCACTAACACGGATTTTTTCCACATATACGCCGGTGAGTGTCCGCCGAGACGCTATTTTTAGATTTACCACCACACCCTGCCTGACTGCCTGTTTTAGCTCATAAAATTCATACAAATTACTCTGGATGATAATTTACATTGCTGGAATTCTTAATTGGTGATCATTTTGAATATAAACATCATATTTTGTATTAGACATACAAATTTTAGATAATACTTCAGAGTAACTATGTTATCTTTTGTGCAAAATATATGACATTTATATTCAAAATATTCCTGTTCTTACAATCCAGCAATGTCAATTATATTATCCTAACTTTAGTTTGAGGTATTATTTTTTAAAATTTAGTGGTTATCCCACACATCTCCTTGGGACGGTTGGTGGGGGGTGGGGGGAGGAGGACCGACCGACCATCTGTTACCCCGTGAAGAATTATTTTTTTTATTAACTGAGATATTTGTTTTAGCTCATAAAATTCATACAAATTACTCGTCTGATAATTTACATTGCTGGAATTTAAATTTGATGATCATTTTGAATATAAACATCATATATTTTGCATTAGACATACAAATTTTAGATAAAAATTTTCTCAAATTAACTATGTTATCTTTTATAAAATATACATTATATTCAAAATATTCCTGGTCTTACAAGGAATCCAGCAATGTCAATTATATTATCCTAACTTTAATCTGAGGTATTATTTAATACTAAATGTTAAAAACCCTGGAAGGGAGGATTGGTGGGGTGGTTGGGACTGACCGCATCATGGAAGAGAGGGGGAGGCAAGGTGGGGTACTTTGATTGACAGATAGTGTTGTGAAGATTTTTTTTTTTATTAACTGAAGATATTTGTTTTAGCTCATAAAATTCATACAAATTACCTGGTCAGAATATTCTACATTGCTGCAATTTTATATTTATGATTTATTTTGAATATAAACATCATATATTTGCATTAAACATACAAATTTTAGATAAAATTTTTCTAGGTAACTATGTTTATCTTTTGTGCAAAATATAGACATTTATATTCAAAATAATCCTATTCATAAGGAATCCAGAAATGTCAATTGTATTATCCTAACTTTAGTTTGAGGTATTATTTATTAAAATTTAGTGGTTTCAAAATTTCTCTGAGAGGAAGAGCCGTGTAGAGAGGGGAGGAGTTGAGTCCATTATTTGAATGGACATTAACTTGCGACTGTATTTATTTCTCTTAAGTATTATTGTGTATGTACCATCATAAAATTAAGATGTTATTTTTACTACAACATAGGTATGTGCCTTCGTGGAGTTTGGGGGTCGGGCCGTTTTATTGGAATTAATCCCATATAATTTTTGTTACTTAACGCGACCTCTGTCAATTGACCGCTATAAGGGTACAACTGTGTGTATATGTATATATATATATATATATATATTTCATGTAAATCCACAATGAAAAACGTGATAAGATAAATTTGATAAAATATATATATATATATATATATATATATATATTTTAGGGCAGTGAAATTTGCCAAAGCTGCACTCTTCAGGCATTGTCTTACATATCTAAGACTCCATGCCAAATTTGAAGCTGATATGTCGAGGTTTAGTCTGTCCGATTTTCTACTGAAATTTTAATTTACCTATGCATTAGCCAAACAGTCAGCTGTATGTGCAATGTTCTGTTCAGTGATCAACTTTTTTTCATATCTCTTATTTCATTTAGTTGTCTTGTTGCAGATGAGTATGGTGCTATGTCTTTATTGATTATCAGCCTTTTTCATTTCTATTTCTCAATGTTGTGTTACTGTACTGTAATGTAGGAAGACTGCCACTGTGTGATGATAAAGAATGAGAAGACCGAGAAATGGAGTTCGAGGATGATAGTGAAAGATCATTATGTCATCATGGTTGAGCCTGGCAATGAATATCTCACAATGTGACTCAAGACTGGACACGGAAAGCAGATTGCCAAACTATTCACGAGTTTCTGGTGGAGAAAATCTAACCCAGCAGCCCATTGTGTGTGTTGGTTGTGATGGAACCAATGTAAATGTAGGATCAGAAAATGGAGTCATTCATCATCTTGAAATGTTACTTGGTCACCCACTGCATTATTTCATATGTCAGCTTCACGGAAATGAGCTGCCTTTCCGCCGCAGTTTTTTATCACTATGATGGTAAACCAAGTGGTCCTGAGCATTGGCGTGGTCCCATTGGAAAGCAGATCAAGGAGTCTTTGTCTGAGCTTCCAGTTGTCGCCTTTCCAGCCAGTCAGTTTCCCTGATTTCCTGTGTTTAATGATGAAGTGGAGAAAGATCTGTCCTGGGATCAGAAATACCTGTATAGGATTTTTAAAGGAGTTATCACAGGTGTTGTTGAAGATGACTTGGCTGCTATTGAGCCAGGTCCTCCCTGTGTCAAGGTGAACACCTTATGGAGTAGAATCCTCAGGGCTGTATGTAGCAACATCAAGACCCAGCCATGAGTTGAAAAAAGAATTGTCATTACAATAATAAAGTTCAGTGCTCCAATGTGGTTTTACATCAAGATACACCCTACGTGAACACACGGCTCGGAACGATTCCAGTCCCTGCTATATATGAAACACCTGAATAGTGAGGAGGAGACGATAGTGAAAAAGGCTGTCCAGAGAAATGCATACTGCCCCACACAGATCAACTTCTTCTTGGTATGTGTTCAGATGAGGACATGACTTAGAGAAAAAAGCTGTCTCAATGATAAGAAAAATTAGAGAGGAGAATCAGCAAAAGGAAGAATGCACTGGCAGATCTGAAGAGGAGGAGGAAGATTCTGATGCTGCTGTTGACGAGAATTTGTTAAACTATACTGATGAGGAGGGTAAAGATGGAGATGGGAATGAGGATGTGCTCTAGTCAACATGAGAAAGGTGGTGACTAAACTAAAGTGGCAAGCAAAAACTATCATTCCATGATTAACTGGAGGAATGAACTCAAGACTGAGCCTCTTACATTGACAGGTTAATACTTGAGACACCATTAGTGGTGCCCAAGTCCAAACAGCACTCAGGCGGTCGAGAGGCATAAAAGTGATGACTGAAGCTTGCACTGAAGTGACGGGATACGAATGAGAGATGGATATATTAGGCAAAGATTATTGTCTAGGAAAATGATGCAAGGTTCTGCACAAAAAGAATTTCAATATGAACTTGTAATGATTTTCTATAAAGTGTACCTGTAAAATAACATGCTAATTAAATCGATGTCACCCATGTAAAATTTATCATTATCCTGGAAAACATTAAATGACACCTAATTTTTGGTATACTGTACAATTAAAGTTGACAAAAAGTCGTTCGTGATGCGGCAGGGTAAGTATGCATGAAATGGCAATTTTGCACAGCTGTTTGTTACAGCCATACAAACGATGCCTGAAAAGTGCAGCCTGCAACTCAAATAAAAGTGTTTTCCTGCCCCTAAAAAAAAAAAATATATATATATATAAATAAAAATATATATATATATATATATATATATATATATATATATATATATATATATATATATATATATATATATATATATATATATATATATATATATATATATATATATATATATACACACACAATTGTCCACTTACTTGCGGTCAATAGAACCAGGGTCCCGTGTTAAGTGAAATCTGATAAAGTGAACAACAGAACATATGGGATTAATTCCCAGAAACCGGCCCGACCCCAACTCCACTTTTTGAAGACACAACTATGTTGTAGCAAAAAATAACATCTTAATTTTATGATGGTACATGCACACAATTAATACTTAAGAGAAATAGAGAAATACAGTCGCAAGTTAATGTCCATTCAAATAATGGACTCAACTCCCTCCCCTCTCACACTACGCTGCGGCTCTTCCCTCTCTGAGAAATTTTTGGGGAAAACCACTAAATTTTAATAAATAATACCTCAAACTAAAGTTAGGATAATACAATTGAAATTGCTGGATTCCTTGTAAGACTAGGAATATTTTGAATATAAATGTCATATATTTTGCACAAAGATAACATAGTTACTCAGAAAATTTTTTATCTAAAATTTGTATGTCTAATGCAAAATATATGATGTTTATATTCAAATGATCACCAAATATAAATTCCAGCAATGTAAATTATATTCTCGGGTAATTTGTATGAATTTTATGAGCTAAAACAGGCAGTCAGGCAGGGTGGCCGGGTGGGGCAAATCTAAAATAGCATCTCGGGCGGACACTCACAGCGTATATGTGGAAAAAATCTGTTAAGTGAAAGTTCAGCTCTGGCGAGGCACCATGATATGATAAAAGCAGCGTAAAGTGAAACCTGGCGTTAGGCGAGACCAGGCATATGTGTGTGT
>NW_024713489.1:0-2531 GCF_018991925.1 Homarus americanus | reverse complement strand
GAGCGTCTGGGGTGTACCTGGGATTTGAGGTGTACCTGGGAGTGTCATAGGTGTACCTGGGAATGTCAGAGGTGCACTGGAGATGCTAGGGGTACCAGGGAGTGTCAGTGGAGTACCTGGGAGTGTCAGAGGTGTACCTGGGAGTGTCGGAGGTGTACATGGAGTGTCAGAGGAGTACCTGGCAGTGTCAGCGGTGTGCCTTGGCGTGTCAGAGGTGTTCCTGGGAATGCAGAGGAGGTACCTGGGAGTGTCTGAGGTACCTGGGAGTGTCTGAGGTGAACCCGGAGTGTCGGAGTACCAGGAGTACAAGGAGAACCTGGGAGTGTGAAAGGTGTACCTGAGAGTGTGAGAGGTGTACCTAGGAGTGTCTGAAGTGTACCTGGGAGTGTCAGAGGTACCTGGGAGGTGACGTGCCTAAGAGTGTAAGAGGTGTACCTAGGGAGGCTGGGGAGAACCAGGGGCGAAAGAGGTACCTGGGAGTGTCAGAGGTGTACCAGGAGTGTTTGAGGTGTACCTGGGAGTGTCGGAGGCGGACCTGGTAGTGTCAGAGGTGTATCTGGGAGTATCGGAGGTGTACATGGAAGTGTCAGAGGTGTACCTGGGAGTCTCAGAGGCATACCAGGGAGTGTCAGTGAAGCACATGGAGTCTCAAAGGTGTACCTGAGCATCGGAGGTGTACCTGGGAATATCGGAGGTACCTGGGAATATCGAGGTGTACCAGGGAGTGTCAGAGAAGTAGCTAGGAGGTCAGAGGTGTACCAGGGAGTGTCTGAGGTGTACCAAGAGTGTCACACGTACCAGGGAGTGTCAGAGGAATACCTAGAGTGTGGAGAGGTGTACCTGGAGTGTCAGAGGTGTACCTAGGGAGACCGGAAGTTTACCTGGGAGTGTCAGAGTTGTACCTGGGAGTGTCGGAGGCGAACCTGGGAGGTCGAGAGGTGTACCTGGGAGGCTGAGGTGCCTGGAGTGTCAGAGGTGTACCTGGGAGTGTCAGAGATGTACCTGGGAGTGTCAGGAGGTGTATCTGGAAGTGTTGGACGGTACCTGGGAGTATCGGAGGTACCTGGGAGTGTCAGAGGTGTACCTGGGAGGTCAAAGATGTACCTGGGAGTGTCAGAGGTGTATCTGGAAGTGTTGGACGTGTACTGGGAGTGCCTGGGGTGTACCTGGGAGTGTCTGGGGTGTACCTGGTAGTGTCTGGAGGTGTACCTGGAAGTCTCAGAGGTACCTGGGAGTGTCAAGGTACCTGGGAGTGTAGGGGTACCATGGAGTGTCTGAGGTGTACCTGGGAGTGTCAGAGGTGCACCTGGGAGTGTCAGCGGTGTACCTGGGATTGTTAAAGGTGTATCAGGGAGTGACAGAGGAGTACCTAGGAGTGTCAGAGGTGTACCTGGGAGTGTCAGAGGTGTACCTGGGAGTGTCAGAGGTGTACCTGGGAGTGTCAGAGGTGTACCTGGGGGTGTCAGAGGTGTACCAGGGATTGTCAGTGGAGTTCCTGGGAGTGTCAAAGGTGTACCTGGGAGTATCGGAGGTGTACCTGGGAATATCGGAGGTGTACCTGGGAGTGTCACAGGTGTACCTGCATGGGGTGTGTCAGGTGTATGTGGGGAGTGTAAGAAGTGTACCTAGAATTATCAGGGGTGTACGTGGGGGAGTGTCAGAGGTGCACTTGGGAGTGTCAGAGATGCACCTTGGAGTGTCTGAGGTGTACCTGGGAGTGTCTGAGGTGTACCTGGCAGTGTCTGAGGTGTTCCTGGCAGTGTCTGAGGTGTACCTGGCACTGTCAGCGGTGTTTCTGGGAGTGTCACCGGTGCACCTGGGAGTGTTAGAGGTGTATCAGGGAGTGACAGAGGAGTACCTAGGAGTGTCAGAGGTGTACCTGGGAGTGTCAGAGGTCTACCTGGGAGTATCGGAGGTGTACCTGGAGTGTCAGAGGTGTACCTGGGAGTGTCAGAGGTGTACCTGGGAGTGTCAGAGATGTACCTGGGAGTGTCAGAGGTGTATCTGGGAGTGTTGGACGTGTACCTGGGAATGTCAGAGGTGTACCAGTGAATGTCAGTGGAGAACCTGGGAGTGTCAGAGATGTGCCTGGGAATGTCAGATGTGTACCTGGGAGTGTCAGGGGTGTACCAGGCAGTGTCAGTGGAGTACCTGGGAGTGTCAGAGGTGTACCTGGGAGTGTCGGAGGTGTACATGGAGTGTCAGAGGTGTACCTGGCAGTGTCAGCGGTGTGCCTTGGCGTGTCAGAGGTGTTCCTGGGAATGTCAGAAGTGTACCTGGGAGTGTCTGAGGTGTACCTGGCAGTGTCTGAGGTGAACCCGGGAGTGTCGGAGAAGTACCAGGGAGTGTCACAGGAGAACCTGGGAGTGTGAAAGGTGTACCTGAGAGTGTGAGAGGTGTACCTAGGAGTGTCTGAAGTGTACCTGGGAGTGTCAGAGGTGTACCTGGGAGTGTGTGACGTGTTCCTAAGAGTGTATGAGGTGTACCTAGGAGTGTCAGAGGAGAACCAGGGGGCGAAAGAGGTGTGCCTG
>NW_024713488.1:12500-37497 GCF_018991925.1 Homarus americanus | reverse complement strand
TCAGTGTGGCTTCGTTCTGATTACATTGCTGGAAAAAGTGGAGGGAAGGAAGGAAAAGAAGTGGAGGAAGGAAAAAAGTAGGAGGAAAAGAAGGAAGGAAGGAGGATGGAAGATGAGAGTAAAGAATGAACACAGAGACCTAATTTAGGGATGCAGTGGTTGACTGGCTACAATAGTCGCTACGTCCTAAGAGTTCGCTAGTTCGATCCCAGAAGTGAATCGGTACCCAGCATTACAGTTGAGGCAGTCAAGGTGGTCCCAGTACACACACCACCACACACCTGACATACCACCACACACCACCACACACCCACACAACCACACACCACCACACACCACCACATACCACCACAAACCACTCCACCACACACCACCACACACCTGACATACCACCACATGCCACAACCACACCACCACACACCACCACACCACACCACCACATGCCACCACACACACACCACATACCACCACATACCACAACACACCACCACACCACCACATGCCACCACATGCCACAACACACACCACACACCACCACACCTAGCATACCACCACACACCACCACACACACCACACCACCACATACCACAACACACCACAACACACCACCACACACACCCCACACCACACACCACAACACACCACCACACACAACCCACACACCACACACCACCACACACCACAACACACCACACACCACACACACCACACACACCACCACACACCACCACACCACAACACACCACCACACCACCACACACACCACCACACCCACCACCACACCCACACACCACCACACACACCACACACCACAACACATCCACCACACACCCACACACACACACCACCACACACACCACACACACACCACCACACACCACAACACACCACCACACATCACCACACATCACCACACACCACAACCACACCACCACACACCACCACACACACACCACACACCACCACACACACCACAACACACCACCACACACCCACACCAACACACCACCCACACCACACACACACCACCACCACACCACACACCACAACACACACACCACCACACCACCACACACACACCACACACCACCACACATCACCACACACCACCACACACCCACAACACACCACAACACACCCACCACACACCACCACACCACCACACACCACACACACCACACACACACACCCACACACATCACCACACACCACCACACACCACCACACATCACCACACACATCACCACACACCACCACACCACAACACACCACACACACCACCACACACCACAACACACCACAACACACCACCCACACACACCACAACACACCACCACACACCACAACACACCACACACACCCACCACACACCACCACACACCACCAACACACCCACCACACATCACCACACACCACATCACCACCACACACCACCACACATCACCACACCACCACACACCACCACACACCACCACACACCACAACACACAACAACACACACACACACACCACCACACACCAGAAGTAATACCACATAAACACCCTCCCCTACCCCCACCTCCACACAGCAAGCCGTTAACTCGGAATCTTACCAGATCCAAGTTATTTATCAGATCTAGAAGCCGTTGTGAAAGTAATTAAAAATTGAGAAGATTGAATGAGGAAAGGTCGTGTCTTAAATGGTGGCTGTAGTAATAATAATAATTCACTGTTTATTGAAAAAGTTCAGCAGCCCAAAGGCTGAAAATATACATTGGACATAAATGACTTATTACATACAAAAGACATAGGGTCAACTGTAAACTTTAATAATTTGTATGTTCAATCATCGTTCTTCTCCTTTCAGTATTATGAGAGCTTTTGTTAATCGACCCGCCCACCCCATGTCTTTGTATGTAATAAGTCATTTATGTCCAATGTATATTTTCCAGCCTTTGGGCTGCTGAACTTCAACTTTAGTGTGTAATACCACACACACACACACACACACACACACACACACACACACACACACACACACACACACACACACACACACACACACACACACACACACACACACATCCTCTCCCTCAATAAGTCAGATACATTATACCTGCTCTGGATTGGCTTTCTATCCGGTTCAAAATAACTGCCGGTTCCCGTTGATAAATAGCCGACAGGGAGCGTAATGGCGGGCGTCCGAAATAACCGGGTGTTTATCATAGGAGGACGTTCGTTATATGGTGTCCGTAATAGCCGGGACACTTAACGTAGGAACCTTGAGAATCCATCTTTTGTGGTAGCTTAAGTGAGTCAGTTAGATACGTTCTCACATCACCAGTTAGGAGGAAAACTTAACGCAGGAACCTTTGAGAATCCATCTTTGTGTGGTAGCTTAAGTGAGTCAGTTAGATACGTTCTCACATCACCAGTTAGGAGGAAAACTTAACGTAGGAACCTTTGAGAATCCATCTTTGTGTGGTAGCTTAAGTGAGTCAGTTAGATACGTTCTCACATCACCAGTTAGGAGGAAAACTTAACGTAGGAACCTTTGAGAATCCATCTTTGTGTGGTAGCTTAAGTGAGTCAGTTAGATACGTTCTCACATCACCAGTTAGGAGGAAAACTTAACGTAGGAACCTTTGAGAATCCATCTTTGTGTGGTAGCTTAAGTGAGTCAGTTAGATACGTTCTCACATCACCAGTTAGGAGGAAAACTTAACGTAGGAACCTTTGAGAATCCATCTTTGTGTGGTAGCTTAAGTGAGTCAGTTAGATACGTTCTCACATCACCAGTTAGGAGGAAAACTTAACGTAGGAACCTTTGAGAATCCATCTTTGTGTGGTAGCTTAAGTGAGTCAGTTAGATACGTTCTCACATCACCAGTTAGGAGGAAAACTTAACGTAGGAACCTTTGAGAATCCATCTTTGTGTGGTAGCTTAAGTGAGTCAGTTAGATACGTTCTCACATCACCAGTTAGGAGGAAAACTTAACGTAGGAACCTTTGAGAATCCATCTGTGTGTGGTAGCTTAAGTGAGTCAGTTAAATTCGTTCTCACATCACCAGTTGGAGGAGAAAACTTAACGTAAAGACAGCACGAGAATCCATCAGCAAGTGAGTCAGTTAGATACGTTCTCCATCACCAGTTGGGAGAAAACTTAACGGCGGGAACCTTTGAGAATCCATCTTGGTGTGGTAAGCAAAGTGGTCAGTTGAAATGCGTTCTCATCACCAGTTAGGAGGAAAACTTAACGTAGGAACCTTTGAGAATCCATCTTTGTGTGGTAGCTTAAGTGAGTCAGTTAGATACGTTCTCACATCACCAGTTAGGAGGAAAACTTAACGTAGGGACCTTTGAGAATCCATCTTTGTGTGGTAGCTTAAGTGAGTCAGTTAGATACGTTCTCACATCACCAGGACCGTGACTGTGCCTAATATAAACAGTTCACGATGTTGGTGGTGATGAGGTAGCTGGAAATGACCTGTCAGTCAGCAGGTGATGGAAGGTGATGACATTGGTAACGAAGGTCATTATCAGATGGAAACTAGGTCAGCGGAGTCAGCGTAGGTCGCTGCCATCGCCTCCTGTGGTGATTTCTCAGAGAGTCGTAAAGTGAAATGATCGTAACTTGAAGTACAGTCATAAGAACTATATCTACCTGGGGTGAACGATGTGTTTCATAATGAACACTGTGACTCCTGTTGTCTCGGTAGTGTTGTCAGAATCCTTCGTTCCTTGTGTCATATTTTTTCAGCTCAATTTTGAACAGATAGTTTTTTTGAGTGACTACAGCTGACTAACCCCTATATAACGTACAGCTGACTAACCCCTATATAACGTACAGCTGACTAACCTCTATATAACGTACAGCTGACTAACCCCTCTATAACGTACAGCTGACTAACCCCTATATAACGTACAGCTGACTAACCCCTATATAACGTACAGCTGACTAACCCCTATATAATGTACAGCTGACTAACTATATAACGCGTACAGCTGTTGACCTATATAACCTTTTAGCTGACTAACCTCTATAATGTACAGCTGACTAACCCCTATATAACGTACAGCTGACTAACCCCTATATAACGTACAGCTGACTAACCCCTATATAACGTACAGCTGACTAACCCCTATATAATGTACAGCAACTAATTTGGCCCCTATAAGCACCATGTAATTCTAGGCTTCAAATTCTGCTAATTCTTCCTTTTACAACAAATTCTCTTTAATCCCAGCTCACCATTCTACAAATTATTTTAACCTAACTTAACCTTACTTAACCTTACCTAACCACCTAACCTAACCTAACCTAACCTAACCTAACCTACACCTAACCCAACTTAATTTATCCGAACCTAACCAAACCTAACGATGTTATTTACTTAGACTTTAGCAAAGCATTTGACAGAGTACCGCATCAGAGACTTCTGAGAAAAATTAAGGCTCATGGTATCGAGGGGAAAGTTTTAAATTGGATAAAATCATGGTTCACCGATAGAACGCAAAGGGTCAGCGTAGATGGTGTTAAATCTGAGTGGGGCCGTGTAACCAGTGGGGTTCCCCAGGGGTCAATACTAGGCCCACTCTTGTTCATAATCTACATAAACGATCTGAATACTGGGATCGGCAGTGACATAACAAGTTTGCGGATGACGCAAAATAGGGCGGCAAATTAATTCAGGGCAGGATGCAAATGCATTACAGGAGGATCTCTACTAAATAAACTGCAGGGGTGGTCTGAAAAATGGCAAATGAAATTCAACACCAGCAAGTGCAGCGTACTTAATATTGGAAGAACAAATACTTATAATGTATGCAGCCTTAACAACATCAACCTAGAGAAGTCGACTTGTGAAAGAGACCTAGGGGTACTTGTAAGCCCGGACCTACGGCCTAGAAAACAGTGCGTTAATGTTCGAAATAAGGCAAATAGAGTATTGGGTTTTATATCTAGAATTGTAAGTAACAAGAGTGCAGAGGTCTTATTGCAACTATATCTTGCGCTAGTCAGGCCACACCTCGATTATGCGGTTCAGTTCTAGTGCCCCTATTATAGAATGGATATAAATTCACTAGAGTCGGTGCAGCGAAGAATGACAAAAATGATTCCGGGACTTAGAAACCTTCCATATCAAGATAAGTTTAGGTTTCGGAGGGAGATAGGGAAGAAACTGGTTCTAAATAGGGTGATGGACGAGTGGAACAACTTACAACTTTGTAGTAAGTGCAGGAACTCTGGAAAAGTTCAAGGAGGCTAGATAGATTCATGGATGATAGAGTGGTGGCCTCTCTCGACAGGAGCTGCCATGCACAGACCAACCGGCCTGTTGCAGACTCCTTATTTCTTATGTTCTTATGTTCTAACCTATCCCTACCTAGTATCGATTCCCAGTTCCCTTTCCCTCTACCCCCCTTGTTCCTACCTTCCTACCCCCCTTGTTCCTACTCTTCCCTACCCCCCTTATTTCCTACCTTCCTACCCCCCTTCTTGTTCCTACCTTCCCTACCCCCCCTTGTTTCCTACCTTCCCTACCCCCCCTTGTTCCTACTTCCCTACCCCCCTTGTTCCTACCTTCCTACCCCCTTGTTCCTCACCTTCCCTACCCCCCTTGTTCCTACCTTCTACCCCCCTTGTTCCCTTCCTACCCCCTTGTTCCTACCTTCTACCCCCCTTGTTCCTACCTTCCTACCCACCCTTGTTCCTACCTTCCCCCCCTTGTTCCTACTTCCCTACCCCCCCCCCTTGTTCCTACCTTCCCTACCCCCCTTGTTCTCCTCACCCTACCCCCCTTGTTCTACCTACCCCCTCTTGTTCCTACCTTCCCTACCCCCCTTGTTCCTACCTTCCTACCCCTTGTTTCCCACTTCCTACCCCCTTTTTCCTACCTTCCTACCCCCCCCTTGTTCCCTACTTCCCTCCCCCCCCTTGTTCCCTACCTTCCCCCCCTTGTTCCTACCTTCCTACCCCCT
Organism: Homarus americanus; assembly: GCF_018991925.1. Lineage (NCBI taxonomy): Eukaryota > Metazoa > Arthropoda > Malacostraca > Decapoda > Nephropidae > Homarus > Homarus americanus. Next base: position 31,535 of record NW_024713488.1, on the reverse strand, counting down.
TGTTCCTACCTTCTACCCACCCTTGTTCCCTACCTTCCCTACCCCCTTGTTCCCTCCTTCCTACCCCCTTGTTCCTACCTTCCTACCCCCCCTTGTTCCTACCTTCCCTACCCACCCTTGTTCCTACCTTCCCTACCCCCCTTGTTCCTACCTTCCCCCCCCTTGTTCCTACCTTCCCTACCCCCCTTGTTCCTACCTTCCCTACCCCCTTGTTCCTACCTTCTCTACCCTTGTTCCTACCTTCCTACCCCCTCATTTCCTACCTTCCTCTCCACCCTTGTTCCTACCTTCCTACCCCTTGTTCCTACTTCCTACCCCCCTTGTTCCTACTTCCTACCCCCCCCTTGTTCCTACCTTCCCTAACCCCTTGTTTCCTACCTTCCTACCCCCCCTTGTTCCTACCTTCCTACCCACCTTGTTCCTACCTTCCCTACCTTGTTCCTTCCTACCCACCCTTGTTCCTACCTTCCCTACCCCCCCTTGTTCCTCCTTCCTACCCCCCTTGTTCCCACTTCCCTACCCCCCCCTTTCCCTACCTTCCACCTTGTTCCTACTCCTACCCCCTTGTTCCACCTTCCTACCCCCCCTTGTTTCCCACCTTCCTACCCACCCCTTGTTCCTTCCTACCCACCCCCCCTTGTTTCTTCCTACCCTTGTTCTCACCTTCCCTACCCCTTGTTTCCTACCTTCCTACCCACCCTTGTTCCTACCTTCCTACCCCCCTTGTTCCTACCTTCCTACCCCCCCTTGTTCCTACCTTCCCTACCACCCTTGTCCTACCTTCCTACCCACCCTTGTTCCTACCTTCCACCCACCCCTTGTTCCTACCTTCCCACCCCTTGTTCCTACCTTCCTACCCACCCCTTGTTCCTACCTTCCTACCCCCCTCTTGTTCCTACCTTCCTACCCCCCTTGTTCCTACCTTCCCTACCCCCTTGTTCCCACTCCCTTCCTACCCCCCTTGTTCCTACCCTCCCACCCCTTGTTCACCTCACTCCCCTACCACCACGGTACCAATTCAGCCCACGAGTTTAACCCTATTGAAGCCAATTTGGTTAATAATTTGCTACTAGGCAAGGCGAGCAGAAATTGACTTGATAATTGGTTCACTAAAATGCGTCTTGTGGCAGCACTCGATTATTAGACATCCTAGTTTATTTCACCTGATGATTAGACATCCTAGTTTATTTCACCTGATGATTAGACACCTAGTTTATTATTCACCTGATGATTAGGACACCCTAGATTTTTACCTAAATAGTAACCTCCCTAATGCTAACTTAACCCAAACCAAACCTAGCCTAACAACCTAATTTAACTTAATGCTAACAACTACCCTAACCCTACCTGTTCTAACGTAACCTAACCTAACTAACCTAACCTAACCTAACCTAACCCAACCAACTAACCCTACCTGTTCTAACGTAATCAACCTAACCTAACCTAACCTAACCTAACCTAACCTAACCTAACCCTACCTGTTCTAACGTAACCTAACCTTTGCCAGATATATACATTAAGGCTTTATTTATGGTTATTGTTATATTGTGTGTTAATGAGGTGGCGCATGAGGCATAGTTAGGTGGCAACACTCACTGATGGTCTGTTAGTGTTGTAGTATTGAATGCCACACCTAGATGGCAGCACTTGTGTTTGTAAACATGTTTTGGCGGCAGTGTTGGTACCCGTAAGTTATAATATCGAGTGTTAGATATATATACAGCAATATTTTTCTTTGTAAATATGTTGTCACGCGTATCTTCGTTCATATACTGTACGCACATTTTGTCAACATGTTTTTGGCGCGCATTTTATCAACATGTTTTTGGCGCGCATTTTATCAACATGTTTTTGGCGCGCATTTTGTCAACATGTTTTTGGCGCGCATTTTATCAACATGTTTTTGGCGCGCATTTTATCAACATGTTTTTGGCGCGCATTTTGTCAACATGTTTTTGGCGCGCATTTTGTGTGAGTCGAACGTCGCGCTGTGGGAGTTGGTTGTTTATGTAAGTAGAACACTTCCTTTACTTTGTGCCGGGGATCGATACAACCTTAACTCTGCAAGAAAAATATTTTTCATTTTAGTATTTATTTTAGGATTATGTGAAAGTATTCAAGTTAATTAGAAAGATGAACTATAACTTAATATATATTTTGAATAGTTAAGGTTAGGTTAGGTTAGGGTTATAAAAGATGTTTGGTTTAATACACACACACACACACACACACACACACACACACACACACACACACACACACACACACACCCCTCCTGGAGTAACTTAACATACAGAAGTTACGTTTATCTGGTGGTATGTGGCAGCCTTACGTATAAGCAATAGACGTTGATATATTTCACTTTAATTATTACCTACAAGCAAATTAGGGAGGGGGTGGGGGGAGACAGCAAGCAAATGAGGGGTTGGTAGTGAGGGGGGGTAGGGAAGGGGAGGAGGAGGAGGAGAAAGAGAAAGCTATGTTATTGATGTAGTGAAGATGTCGACGTGGAATAAAATATTCTCCGGAATGTAAACTAATACACTTGGCATGGTCATCTTGGCCCAAAATCCATACCTGGCAACTGTGAGAGAGGGATTGGAGTGGGGGGGGGGGGGTTGGAGGAAAGGTTCTCTAGGGTGTAGGAAGGAGGTTGATCGTACTCTCAGCTACGGGGTCTTAAGGGTTCTTAGTTGCTGCTAGGGCTGGTGTGTTTGTTGACATTTAGTTTTTCCCGGGTTTTCGGTTCGGGTGTTGTTTTTGTGTTGATTTGAGAGGGGGATTAGTCCAGGACGCCAAGGGTTAGGGTTAGGTTTTCAGTATGGTAATCCCAGCTGGTCGCGGGAATCGATATCGAACAGCTGTTTGGGGTACAGGTTGAGAATATACAGGTGTGTGTGTGTGATAGTGGTAGTAATGGTGGTGTACTGGTGGTAGTGGTAGTAGTTACGATAGTGGTAGTAGTTATAGTGGTAGTAGTTACGGTAGTGGTAGTAGTTATAATAATGGTAGTTACGATAGTGGTAGTAGTTATAGTGGTGTTACGATAGTGGTAGTATATAGTGGTGGTAGTTACGATAGTGGTAGTAGTTATAGTGGTAGTAGTTAAGATAGTAGTAGTTATAGTGGTGGTAGTTATGATAGTGGTAATAGTTAAAATAATGGTAGTTACGATAGTGGTAGTAGTTATAGTGGTGGTAGTTACGATAGTGGGTAGTAGTTATAATAATGGTAGTGGTGGTAATTACGATAGTTAGTAGTTATAGTAGTAGTTATGATAGTGGTAGTAGTTATAGTGGTGAGTAGTTACGATAGTGGTAGTAGTTATAATAATGGTAGTGGTGGTAGTTATGATAGTGTAGTAGTTATAATAATGAGTAGTGGTGGTAGTTACGATAGTGGTAGTTACGATAGTGGTAGTTACGATAGTGGTAGTAACGCTTGTGGTAATAGCCGTGATAATACCTACAGATCAAAACTAACATACACACATACACACACAAACTCTGCAAACAACATACCACACATCAATCTTGCAACATATACACTGAGCAACATCCATTTCTACATTATTATACATGTTGCAGAGGTATAAATAATGAATACTCCTTCGCGTTATGCAATAGTGAATAACCTCTCCCCCTCTTGCAACACAACGCTCATAGTATCTCTTGCAATATGTACATTAGGTTGTGCTTGCAATATGTACGCATTAGGTTGTCTTGTAAATATGTAATGAGTCAGGTTATGGATGCATATAGTGCACATAATAGGGTTGCTTACACACACACACGGGGTCAGAGGTCATGAACACACTCGGGGTCATTATGAACACACTCGGGGTCAAAGGTCACGAACAAACTCGGGGTCAAAGGTCATGAACTCACTCGGGGTCAAAGGTCATAAGCTCACTCGGGCAATCATGAAACACACTCTGGGTCAAAAGTCATGAACACAATTCGAGTCAAGGTCATGAACTCACTCCGGGGTCAAAAGTCATGAACACACTCGGGGTCAAAAGTCATGAACACATACTGGGGTCAGGGTCATGAACACACTCAACAATCTGAACCACAATATAGGATAAGACTCTCCCCACACCTATGATCTTAAGACTTTTCACCCAGACTGCACATATTATTTTGCTTATCTAATCTGTATTGTACATTTGTTTGTACATTCTGTTACATGTGTACATTGTTTCCTCTCATGGTTAATGTGCAGTACAAGTTGAGTTTTTTTTTCTTCGTCGCCAGTATTAGTTGAGTTGCAGAGAGAATTTGTTGTAAAGGAAGAATGAAGTTGAAGCCTAGAATCACATGGTACGAGAGCCAGAATTAGTTGTTCATTATATAGGGGTTATAATTAATTGTACGTTATATAGAGTCAGAATGAGTTGTACGTTATATAGGGGTTAGAATTAGTTATTGTTCGTTATATTGGGGTCAGAATTATTTATTGTACGTTGTATAGGGGTCAGAATTAGTTATTGTACGTTGTATAGGGGTCAGAATTAGTTAATGTACGTTATATAGGGGTTAGAATTAGTTGTACGTTAATTAGGGGTCAGAATTAGTTAATGTACGTTATATAGGTCAGAATTAGTTATTGTTCGTTATATTGGGGTAAATTATTTATTGTACATTGTATAGGGGTCAGAATTATTTATTGTACGTTATATAGGGGTCAGAATTAGTTAATGTACGTTATATAGGGGTTAGAATTAGTTGTACGTTAATTAGGGGTCAGAATTAGTTAATGCACGTTATATAGGGGTCAGAATTAGTTATTGTTCGTTATATAGAGGTTAGAATTAGTTATTGTTCGTTATATAGGGGTTAGAATTAGCTATTGTTCGTTATATAGGGGTTAGAATTAGTTAATGTTCGTTGTATAGGGGTTAAAATTAGTTATTGTTCGTTCTATAGGGGTTAGAATTAGTTATTGTACGTTATGTAGGAGTCAGAATTAGTTATTGTTCATTATATCAGTTAGAATTAGTTATTGTTCGTTATATAGGGGTTAGAATTAGCTATTGTTCGTTATATAGGGGTTAGAATTAGTTAATGTTCGTTGTATAGGGGTCATAATGCTTATCTAATGTACACTGTAATATTTAACTGTAAAGTGTACATATTTACTGATGGTGTACAATTAAAGTTGTTAATGAACATTCTGTACATTAAGTAACACTTGTACTCTTGCTTACTGACCTAATGTACAAAACTGTCTCTAGTTTTGTACATCAGCTTTATATCTGTTTGTATGTACTGTACAGTGTACTTCGTTAGTAAATGTTGTATAATGTACACTTGAATATTAGTATTTTCTGTACATTTATGTTACATTAGTATATTATATTATGTCAGTAAGTACATTGTATTATTATGTTAGTACATCACATTTTTCATATTTTTTGTGTTTTTTGCGACAGTCACCCCTTTAAAACTCACATTTTCATATATTTTCGTGTTTATTAGTCACCCTTTAAAACTCACATTTTCATATATTTTCGTTTTTTTGCGACAGTCACCCCTTTTAAACTCACAATTTCATATATTTTCATGTTTTTTCAACAGTCACCTTTAAAACCTATATTTTCATATATTTTCGTGTTTTTATGCACAGTCACCCTTTAAAACTCACAATTTCATATATTTTCATGTTTTTTTACATAAAGTCACCCTTAAAACTCACATTTTCATATATTTTCGTTTTTATGACAGTCACCCTTTAAAACTCACAATTTCTATATATTTCAGTTTTTTATGAACAGTCACCCTTTAAAACTCACAATTTCATATATTTTCGTGTTTTTTACATAGTCACCCTTAAAACTCACATATATATTTCGTGTTTTTTATGACAGTCACCCTTTAAAACTCACAATTTCATATATTTTCATGTTTTTATGACAGTCACCATTTAAAACTCACATTTTCATATATTTTCGTGTTTTTACACAGTCACCCTTTAAAACTCACAATTTCATATATTTTCGTGTTGTTTACAGTCACCTTTTAAACTCACATTTTCATATATTTCGTGTTTTTGCGACAGTCACCTTTTAAAACTCACAATTTCATATATTTTTGCGACAGTCACCCTTTAAACTCACAATTTCATATATTTTCGTGTTTTTTATACAGTCACCCTTTAAAACTCACAAATTTCATATATTTTCATGTTTTTCATGCATAGTCACCCTTTAAAACTCACAATTTCATATATTTTTCGTGTTTTTTAGCTAGTCACCCCTTTAAAACTCACAATTTCATATATTTTGTGTTTTACACAGTCACCCTTTAAAACTCATATTTTCATATATTTTCGTGTTTTTGCGACAGTCACCCTTTAAACTCACAATTTCATATATATTTTCGTGTTTTTATGACAGTCACCCTTTAAAACTCACAATTTCATATATTTTCGTGTTTTTTAAGTATAGTCACCCTTTTAAACTCATACAATTTCATATATTTTGTGTTTTTTTGCGACAGTCACCCTTTAAAACTCACAATTTCATATATTTTCATGTTTTTTGTGACAGTCACCCTTTAAACTCACAATTTCATATATTTGTGTTTTTTATGACAGTCACCCTTTAAAACTCACAATTTATATATTTTCGTGTTTTTACATAGTCACCTTAAACTCACAATTTTATATATTTTATTTTTGAGCCAGGTGTAAAGATCACATATGATACAAGCTAATTGGGAAGTGTGTTAACTATTGCCCTCTCTTCCTTCCTTCTTCCCCCCTCCTTCCTCTCCTTCTTCCTCCTCTCCTTCCTCTCCTCTCCCCCCTCCCCACCCCACTCCCCCACCCCCCATAGTGGTGGCGGCTGGTCCTTGCAGTTACCGTCTCGTGTTTCACAAGATACTTTCCCCGGACATATATTTTTGGTCACTATATTATCACAGAAAGCTTCCGCCACTACACCACCATGCCATCTATAGTCTGGGCCAACCTAATCTAACCAGATCCTAACCTAACCCAACCAGATGCTAACCCACAACCATATCCTAACCCAACGTAACCAAGATCCCAACCAACCAGATCCTAACCCAACCTAACCAGATCCTAACCCAACCTAACCAGATCCTAACCTAACGTAACCAGATCCCAACCTAACGTAACCAGATCCTAACCTAACCTAACCAGATCCTAACCTAACCTAACCAGATCCCAACCTAACCTAACCATATCCCAACCCAACGTAACCAGATCCCAACCTAACCCAACCAGATCCTAACCTAACGTAACCAGATCCCAACCCAACCCAACCAGATCCCAACCCACCCAACCAGATCCCAACCTAACCTAACCAGACCCAACCTAACCCAACCAGATCCCAACCTAGCTAACCAGATCCTAACCTAACCTAACCAGATCCTCAACCTAACCCAACCATATCCCAACCTAACGTAACCAGATCCCAACCTAACCCAACCAGATCCTAACCTGCTAACCAGAACCCAACCTAACCAGATCCCAACCTGTTCAACCAGATCTTAACCTAACCCAACCAGATCCCAACCTAACTCCAACCTAGCCAGATCCTAACCTAACCTCAACCAGATCCTAACCTAACCTAACCAGATCCTAACCTAACCCAACCAGATCCTAACCTAACCTAGCCAGATCCTAACCTAACCTAACCAGATCCTAACCAGAACCTAACCTAACCTACCCCTACCCAATGAAACCAAACCATTAAGATTGGCCTCCAGCGAAACCTGTTCGCTGATTGGATAACGAGAGTCGTGTCCATGTTACCTGTCTTTTGATTGGTTCACACACCTGTCGTTGTGCTGGGAGTACATGTAACCTGTCCCTTGATTGGCTTGTGTTCCTGTGGCATTGTAACATATCCTCTGATTTGCACACAGGATATAAGCTACCTTTTGATTGGCTAGCTTTGTTGTGGTAGCATAAACACGTCCTCTGATTGGTTCTCGAGTGTGTCATGGCCGCAGGAGTGTAGTCATCCGAGCCTCCTGATTGGCTATTGAAGAGGCCATTAGTTCGGACTCACAGCACCAGAGGGACCACATGTTGTTAATATTTAATGTATGTAGTTGCCAAGGAGTTTCACGTCTTGATTTACATAAACATTATTTGTGTGTGTGTGTTTGTGCGTCTGTGTGTGTGTATGTGCGTCTGTGTGTGTGTATGTGCGTCTGTGTGTGTGTGTGTATGTGTGTCTGTAAATAAAACAGCCATATAAATATTTTGTCTATATAAACATCAACATTCTCACTGTATATACATTAATTCTGTAAAACTTCCCCAAAATAAAAAATTCACCGCAAAAATTTACTAAATTAAAATTATTCCCTAAATTTTCCCCTAAAATAAAAAAATCCCTAAAATTTTCCCTTAAATTAAAAATACCACCAAATTCTTAAATTAAGAATATTCCCTAAAATTTTCTCCGAATTTCCCCTTACAAACATCTCGTAAGTTCATTTAAAAATACGACGTTTCAAGCCATTGGTTACATTTACGTCAATTTTCTGAGTCATGGAGGAACCCAGGACTCCAAATTCCTCATAAAATACCTTGTTTGATAGTCTTCGTCTGGCGTTAGTGCGTCTAGGTGGGCGAAACCAGGTGTTGTTGTGGTGAATTGGGGGTTTTGGTGGATAATTTCTGTGGATAATTTGTACTTTAGTGGATAATTTATATTCTGGTGTGTGTGGGCAATTCTAGTATGGCAAAAAAATATCCTTATCGTGTTCTCTATATGATGGTAACTCCAATGTGTCACCTTGCCTTCCCCTATATGACCTTTCACCATAGTGTTTCTTATTCATTGTGTCAGGATGGATCCGAAATCAATGGTCGGGGAGTCGGTTTTGTCGGGGAGTCGGTTTTGGTCGGGAAATTTGGATGGGTTTTGAAGTGTTATGTTGGTCGGGATTTTTATATATTTTTTAATTTTTTTTATTTTGTGATGTTTTGTCGTTATTATTATTATTATTTTTATTATTATTATTATTATTATTATTATTATTATTATTATTATTATTATTATTATTATTATTGTTGTTTGTTGTTATTATTGTTATTATTATTATTATTGTTATTGTTGTTTGTTGTTGTTGCTCTCTCTCTCTCTCTCTCTCTCTCTCTCTCTCTCTCTCTCTCCACACTATTATGGCCCTAATATGAACCAACCAGTAAATAGGGTTGTTATTTCCTCATTAAGTTAATAACCCATAAATTATTAAAGGTAATTCCACCTGAGGTGTTGTGAGCTGAGAGTGAGGTGTTGTGAGCTGAGAGTGAGGTGTTGGGAGCTGAGAGTGAGGTGTTGTGAGCTGAGAGGAGACGTTGTGAGCTGAGAGTGAGGCGTTGTGGAGGCGAGAGTGAGGTTTGAGCTGAGAGAGTGAGGTGTTGTGAGCTGAGAGTGAGATGCCAGAGCTGAGAGTGAGGCGTTGTGAGCTGAGAGAGAGGCGTTGTGAGCTGAGAGGAAAGGGAGCTGAGAGAGAGAGGTGTTGTGGCTGAGAGTGAGGTGGAGAGCTGAGAGAGAGAGGTGTTGTGAGCTGAGAGGAGGTGTTGGGAGCTGAGAGTGAGGTGTTGTGAGCTGAGAGTGAGGGGCGTTGTGAGCTGAGAGGAGGCGGTGTGGAGCTGAGAGGAGGTGTTGTGAGCTGAGAGAGGGAGGTGGAGAGTGAGGTGTTGTGAGCTGAGAGTGAGGTGTTGTGAGCTGGAGAGTGAGGCCTGAGGGTTGTGAGCTGAGAGGAAGGCGAGCTGAGAGAGGTGTTGAGCTGAGGGAGGCGTTTGAGCAGAGGAGGGTGTGTGTGTATGAAATATAGAGGATGGAGGTGAGATGGCACGCACACACACCACACACACACACACACACACACACACACACACACACACACTCTCCTCTCTCTCTCTCTCTCTCTCTATCTCGCTGACGTAGTTTCCGAAAAGATTGAGCGCTAATCCTTTGAAGACTTCTAGCTAATCACAGCTCTCGCCCTTGAACCAATCAGAACGCCTGGCTTGATCTAACAACTTAATTACTATCGTCAAAATGTACACGTGTGTGTGTGTGTGTGTGTGTGTGTGTGTGTGTGTGTGTGTGTGTGTGTGTGTGTGTGTTCTTCCCTTTCCCTCTCATCTCTCATCCTTTATATCTCAACTGCATTCCCACCCCCTCCCACCTCCCACTCCCTCCACTCACCCCCCACACCCTCCCACTCACCCCCACACTCCACACTCACCCCCCACACTCACTCCCCACACCTCCCACTCCACCTCCTATAACGCTGAGTGGTTCTAGTGTTTGATCCTGAAAGAAAACGGAATTGGCAAAATAGTCTATAGGGTCCTTCGGTAGGTCTGGGACAACAAACAATTTTAAATCTGGTTTTGGTGGTTGTTGAAATTGTGGTTGTTGTGATTGTGGTTGTTTGGGTTGTGGTTGAAATTGTGGTTATTTGGGTTGTGGTTGTGATTGTGGTTGTGGTTGAAATTGTGGTGGTTTGGTTGTAGTTTAAATTGTGGTTGTTTGGGTTGTGGTTGAAATTGTTATTTGGGTTGTTCTGATTGTGGTTGTAGTTGAAATCAGGTTGTTTGGCTAGTAGTTTAAATCAGGTTGTTTTGGTTGTGGTTGAAATTGTGGTTATTTGGGTTGTGGTTGTGATTGTGTAGTTGAAATTGTGGTTGTTTGGGTTGTAGTTTAAATTGTGGTTGTTTGGGTTGTAAGTGGATTGAGTGCCAGTTAGTTGAGTGCCTTGATTACTATTTGAGGCCTTGAGTGCCAGTTGAGGTTTTTGAGTGCCAGTTGAGTGCCTTGATTACTATTTGAGTGCCAGTTGAGTGTCTTGATTACTATTTGAGTGCCTTGAGTTCCAGTTGAGGTCTTTGAGTGCCAGTTGAGTGCCTTGATTACTATTTGAGTGCCAGTTGAGGCCTTTGAGTGCCAGTTGAGTGCCTTGATTACTATTTGAGTGCCATGAGTGCCTTGATTATTATTTGAGTGCCAGTTGAGTGCCTTGATTACTATTTGAGTGCCTTGAGTGCCAGTTGAGTGTCTTTTGAGTGCCAGTTGAGTGCCTTGATTACTATTTGAGTGCCTTGAGTGCCAGTTGAGTGTTGAGTGCCAGTTGAGTGCCTTGATTACTATTTGAGTGCCTGAGTGCCAGTTGAGTGTTTTGAGTGCCAGTGGAGTGTCTTTTGAGTGCCAGTTGAGTGCTTCCTGACAATGAGTGCCTTGAGGCCAGTTGAGTGTCTTTGAGTGCCAGTTGAGTGTCTTTTGAGTGCCAGTTGAGTGCCTTGATTACTATTTGAGTGCCTTGAGTGCCAGTTGAGTGCCTTTTGAGTGCCAGTTGAGTGCCTTGATTACTATTTGAGTGCCTTGAGTGCCAGTTGAGTGCCTTTTTGAGTGCCAGTTGAGTGCCTTGATTACTATTTGAGTGCCTTGAGTGCCAGTTGAGTGCCTTTTGAGTGCCAGTTGAGTGCCTTGATTACTATTTGAGTGCCTTGAGGCCAGTTGAGTGCCTTTGAGTGCCAGTTGAGTGCCTTGATTACTATTTGAGCTGAGTGCGAGCAGTTGAGTGCCTGATTACTATTTGAGTGCCTTGAGGTCAGTTGAGTGTCTTTGAGTGCCAGTTGAGTGCCTTGATTACCATTTGAGTGCCAGTTGAGCGTCTTTGAGTGCCAGTTGAGTGCCTGATTATTTGAGTGCCAGTTGAGTGCCTTGATTACTATTTGAGTGCCGTTGAGGTCTTTGAGCATTGAGTGCCTTGATTACTATTTGAGTGCCAGTTGAGTGTCTTTTGAGTGCCAGTTGAGTGCCTTGATTACTATTTGAGAGTGCCTGAATTAACTGAGTGCGTGTTGAGGTTTGAGTGCCAGTTGAGTGCCTTGATTACTATTTGAGCCTGAGTGCCAGTTGAGTTTCAGTTGAGTGCCTTGATTACTATTTGAGTGCCTTGAGTGCCAGTTGAGGTCTTGAGTGCCAGTTGAGGTCTTGATTACTATTTGAGTGCTTGAGTGTCAGTTGAGTGTTTGAGTGCCAGTTGAGTGCCTTGATTACTATTTGAGGCCAGGAGTGTCTTTTGAGTGCCAGTTGAGTGCCTTGATTACTATTTGAGTGCCATTTGAGTGCCTTGAGTGCCATTTGAGTGCCTTGAGTGCCAGTTGAGTGTCTTTGAGTGCCAGTTGAGTGCCTTGATTATTTGAGTGCCAGTTGAGTGTCTGAGTGCCAAGGAGGCCAGTTGAGTGTCTTGAGTGCCAGTTGAGTGCCTTGATTACTATTTGAGTGCCAGTTGAGTGCCAGTTGAGTGTCTTTGAGTGCCAGTTGAGTGCCTTGATTACTATTTGAGTGCCTTGAGTGCCAGTGAGGCCTTGAGTGCCAAATGCCTTGATTACTATTTGAGTGCTTGAGTGCCAGTGAGTGCCTTTGAGTGCCAGTTGAGTGCCTTGATTACTATTTCCTGAGGCCAGTGAGGTTTTGAGCAGTTGAGTGCCTTGATTACTATTTGAGTGCCTTGAGTGCCAGTTGAGTGTCTTTTGAGTGCCAGGAGGTCTTTTGAGTGCCAGTTGAGTGCCTTGATTACTATTTGAGTGCCTTGAGTGCCAGTTGAGTGTCTTTGAGTGCCAGTTGAGTGTCTTTTGAGTGCCAGTTGAGTGCCTTGATTACTATTTGAGTGCCTTGAGTGCCAGTTGAGGTCTGTTGAGTGATTCTGAGGTTCGATATTGAGTTTTTGATAAGGATTGATTATTTGAGTGCCTTGAGTTGAGTGTCTTGAGTGCCAGTTGAGTGCCTTGATTACTATTTGAGTGCCTGAGGCCAGTTGAGTTAGTGCCTTTGATTACTATTTGAGTGCCTTGAGTGCCAGTTGAGTGTCTTTTGAGTGCCAGTTGAGTGTCTTTGAGTGCCAGTTGAGTGCCTTGATTACTATTTGAGTGCCTTGAGTGTCAGTTGAGTGTCTTTGAGTGCCAGTTGAGTGCCTGATTATTTGAGTGCCAGTTGAGTGTTTTTGAGTGCCAGTTGAGGCCAGTTGAGTGTCTTGAGTGCCAGTTGAGTGCCTTGATTACTATTTGAGTGCCAGTTGAGTGCCAGTTGAGTGTCTTTGAGTGCCATTGAGGCCTTGATTACTATTTGAGTGCCAGTTGAGTGCCAGTGAGTGTCTTTGAGTGCCAGTTGAGTGCCTTGATTACTATTTGAGTGCAAAGGAGTGTCTTTGAGTGCCAGTTGAGTGCCTTGATTACTATTTGAGTGCAGTGCTGAGGTCTTGATTATTTGAGTGCTTGAGGCCTGAGTGCCAGTTGAGTGTCTTTTGAGTGCCAGTTGAGGCCTTGAGTGCCATTTGAGGCGCATTTGAGTGCCAGTTGAGTGCCTTGAGTGCCATTTGAGTGTCTTTGAGTGCCAGTTGAGTGCCTTGAGTTGTGTTGAGTGTCTTTTGAGTGCCAGTTACACAAAGAGAAAGTTTTAAAATAAAAATAATAGTTTCTAGGCCATTTTATTTATTGTATTATTTTTTTGTAGTTTTAGAAAGTTTGTATTATTATTATTATTTTTTTGTAGTTTTAGAAAAGTTTGTATTTTTATTATTTATTTACGTAGTTTAGAAAAAGTTTGTATTTTTATTATTTATTTACGTAGTTTTAGAAAAGTTTGTATTATTATTATTATTTTATTTATATATTTGTAGAAAATTTCAGGTACAATTATTCCCAGATAGGAAACAGTCTTGCCAACCCTCCGGAGCTAGTTGAATCTGTGCCGAGTAATACGATTAAGTTGGATGGGGTTGGCAGGCCTGAAGCGTTGGGCTGTCAGAGGAGTCGTTCTGTAAATTAACGTTAAAGTTAGGACGTCAGTGTAGTGTCAGTAAATAGTATGTGGTTTCTTTCCTTACTGACTGTCATGGAGAGTGCTGTTATTAATTGACAACTCAAGCTTCTGGTAAATATGTCCCGTTTGTTATTGTTTTGGTTTCTGCCAATTTTATCACCTGGTAAATATGTCCCCGTTTGTTATTGTTTGGGTTTTTCCCGCCAATTTTATCACCTGGTAAATATGTCCCGTTTGTTATTGTTTTGGTTTTTCCCGCCAATTTTATCACCTGGTAAATATGTCCCGTTTGTTATTGTTTTGGTTTTCCCGCCAATTTTATCAGTTGGAAAATATGTCCCGTGAACACATTCAAAGGCCAAATAATACCCTGAAAACCACCAGCCAAATATTCCCGCAAACCCCACCAAACACGAAATAATTCCCTGCAAACTCACTCAAGGAAATAATACCCTGCAAACCCACTCAAACGCGAAATATTCTTCGCTAGCGGTAAATATCGACCACCAGGGTTCGTTACTGAGAAATATGTCCCACAAGACGTTACTGAGGGGAAGTTATTTCACCCTAACTCGGGAAAATATATCCCAGCCGCAGTTGTTTTGGGGGAAATATGTCCTTTTTTTTTCATTGTCTAGGGGAAAAATAAGGTTTGTGAGGGAAATAAGCCTTTTTTTATACCCTTTTTACTTAGGAATATGAGGCCTTTTGCATTAAATTTTAGGAAATTTGGTGTGGTTAACCTGGGCCCCGTGTGTTCAACCTGCCCCTGTGTGTTCAACCTGGGCCCTGTGTGTTCAACCTGGGCCCTGTGTAATCAACCTGGGCCCCTGTGTGTTCAACCTGGCCTCAGGTAATAACCTGGGCCCCTGTGTGGTTAACCTGGGCCCTGTAGTCAACCTGGGCCCCGTGTGTTCAACCCGTGTGTCAACCTGCCCTGTGTGTTCAACCTGCCCTGTGGAGGAAAAAATATTATCTTATTAGTTTAAAATGTGTGTGTGTGAGAGAGAGAGAGAGAAAGACGGTCTCTTTTGTCAACTGGGTGGCAGGGTAGATAGACTGGTGGCAGACTGGGTGGCAGGGTAGATAGACTGGGTGGTAGACTGGGTGGCAGGGTAGATAGACTGTGGTAGACTGGGTGGCAGGGTAATAGACTGGTGGTAGACTGGGTGGCAGGGTAGATAGACTGGTGGTAGACTGGTGGCAGGTAGACAACTGGTGGCAGACTGGGTGGCAGGGTAGATAGACTGGTGGTAGACTGGGTGGCAGGGTAGATAGACTGGTGGCAGAGTAGATAGACTGGGTGGTAGACTGGGTGGCAGGGTAGATAGACTGGGTGGCAGGGTAGATAGACTGGGTGGCAGAGTAGATAGACTGGGTGGCAGGGTAGATAGACTGTGGTAGACTGTGCAGGGTAGATAGACTGGGTGGTAGACTGGGTGGCAGGGTAGATAGACTGGGTGGTAGACTGGTGGCAGGGTAGATAGACTGTGGCAGACTGGGTGGCAGGGTAGATAGACTGGGTGGTAGACTGGTGGCAGGGTAGAAGACTGGGTGGCAGGAGTAGACAGACTGGGTGGCAGGGTAGATAGACTGGTGGCAGAGTAGATAGACTGGGTGGTAGACTGGGTGGGCAGGGTAGGTGGACGGGTGGAGATAGACTGGGTGGCAGGATAGACTGGGGCAGGGTAGATAGACTGGGTGGTAGACTGTGGCAGGGTAGATAGACTGGGTGGTAGACTGGGTGGCAGGAGATAGACTGGGTGGCAGGGTAGATAGACTGGGTGGCAGAGTAGATAGACTGGGTGGTAGACTGGTGGCAGGGTAGATAGACTGGGTGGCAGGGTGAGATAGACTGGGTGGTAAGAGGCGGGCAGATAGACGGGTGGAGACTGGGTGGCAGGGTAGATAGACTGGTGGCAGGGTAGATAGACTGGGTGGCAGGGTAGATAGACTGGGTGGCAGGTAGATAGACTGGGTGGCAGGGTAGAAGACTGGGTGGCAGGGTGAGATAGACTGGGTGGCAGGGTAGATAGACTGGTGGCAGGGTAGATAGACTGGGTGGTAGACTGGTGGCAGGGTAGATAGACTGGGTGGCAGACTGGGTGGCAGGGTAGATAGACTGGGTGGTGACTGGTGGCAGGGTAGATAGACTGGGTGGCAGACTGGGTGGCAGGGTAGATAGACTGGGTGGAGGGGGGTAGATAGACTGGGTGGTAGACTGGGTGGCAGGGTAGATAGACTGGGTGCAGGGTGATAGACTGGGTGGCAGGTGAGATAGACTGGGTGGTAGACTGTGGCAGGGTAGATAGACTGGGTGGCAGACTGTGGCAGGGTAGGATAGACTGGGTGGTAGACTGGGTGGCAGGGTAGATAGACTGTGGCAGGGTAGATAGACTGGGTGGCAGGGTAGATAGACTGGGTGGTAGACTGGGTGGCAGGGTAGATAGACTGGGTGGTAGACTGTGGTGTAGATAGACTGGTGGTAGACTGGTGGCAGGGTAGATAGACTGGGTGGTAGACTGGGTGGCAGACTGGGTGGCAGGGTAGAGTAGACTGGTGGTAGACTGGTGGCAGGGTAGAGGATGGCAGACTGGGTGGTAGGGTAGATAGACTGGGTGGCAGGTAGATAGACTGGGTGGAGGGCAGGATAGACTGGGTGGCAGGGTAGATAGACTGGGTGGTAGACTGGGTGGCAGGGTGATAGACTGGTGGCAGGATAGATAGACTGGGTGGCAGGGTAGATAGACTGGGTGGTAGACTGGGTGGCAGGGTAGATAGACTGGGTGGTGGGTAGATAGACTGGGTGGCAGGGTAGATAGACTGGGTGGTAGACTGGGTGGCAGGGTAGATAGACTGGGTGGTAGACTGGGCAGAGTAGATAGACTGGGTGGACTGGGTGGCAGGGTAGATAGATTGGGTGGCAGGGTGGGTAGCGTCGTTCGGTTACCATGGCGACAAACAGGTAAACATACCCAACTAAGTAGAGAACTCATTTTCTTCGAGAGAGAGAGAGAGAGAGAGTTAATTGGCTGACTGACTCACAACAACACACGAAGTAAATATATAAGTTCGTATCCCGTTAATTTTAGTGGATGTGATTGAGGTGACGATGGTGTGTTTAGTTAATATACTCAATATGTAACTTAAATTTAACTTTTTATATTTTTAAGATGTTTTAATCAGTATTTTAATTTGTTTTTAAATATATTTAGTAATATTCGAGATGGAGGAAGACGATGATGATGATGATGATGGTGGATAGGATCGATATGTTGTTTACCTTTCCCAGGATAAACAAAGTGTAGATTATTTGAACCTTAATATTTCACTCAAAACCTCACTATTATAAGATGGAATATATATTTTCTTATTTTTTTAATCATCCATTTATATATTTATTCTCCTTTTGAGTTTTATTATTAAGGTTAGAAATAGACTGGGGGACGTTAGTGGTTGGTGATGATGGTGGTGGAAGGCATCGTTTGTGTGGGTATTTTTTCTAGGATGAACGAAGCAATTTACTGATGAAAGCGTTTACCATCCTGGGATTAATATATGGCTCTGTTGTTGTTGATTGTTAAGCAGATAGATAGGCAGATAGATAGATAGATAAAGCCAGACATTGACCTAACTTATATTACCCTGAACTAATTTGACCTAATGGGCGGTGGCCAAGTGGATACAACACTCGCCACATGTCCTCATGGTCACTGGTTCGATCCCATAAGTTCAGGTGTTCGTTTAGAGTCTTTCGAGGAGTATTGTTTGAGATGTATTGCTGTATTTTGCTTAGGCCATGGCTGGCGATGACATGGCTGGCGGGGTAAAGGCGGCCACGGGTAAGTATGGTTAAGGGTGTTATGGCTGGCGTGTTTATGCCAAAGGGTAAGCTATGGCTAAGGGTAAGCTATGGCTAAGGGGAAAGCCATGGGTAAGCTATGGCTAAGGAAGCTATGGCCAAGGGTAAGCTATGGCTGGGTAAGTCATGGCCAAGGGTGCTATGGCTGGTGGTAAGCCATGGCTGGAAGCTATGGCCAAGGGTAAGCTATGGCTAAGAGTAAGTCATGCACAAGGGTAAGTCATGGCTAAGGGTGCTTATGGCTAAGGGTAAGCCATGGCTGGAAGCCATGGCTGGCGTGTGTAGTGGCTGGAGCAAAAGTCATGGCCAAGGGTAACATGGCTAAGGGTAAGCCATGGCTAAGGATAAGCCATGGCTAAGGGTGTTTGGCCAAGGGTAAGTCATGGCTAAGGGTAAGCTATGGCAAGGGTAAGCTATGGCCAAGGGGTAAGCTATGGTTATAAGGAAGCCATGTATTAAGGGTAAGCTATGGCCAAGGGTAAGCTAAGTATTAAGGGTAACACATTAAGGGTAAGCCATTAAGGGGAAAGTCATGGCCAGGTATTGGGGTAAGCTATGTAAATGGGTAAGCCATGGCTATAGTGTAAGCTATGGCCAAGAGTAAGCCATGGCTAAGGGTAAGTCATGGCCAAGGGGGGAAGCCATGGGCTATATGGTAAGCCATGCTAAGGTAAGCCATGCAATAAGGGTAAGTCATGGCTATAGCTATGGCCAAGGGTAAGCCATGGGCTAAGGGTAAGCTATGACTGGGAGGGTAAGCCATGGCCAAGAGTAAGTCATGTCAGGGGTAAGTCATGGCCAAGGGGAAGCTATGGCTAATGGGTAAGCCATGAATAAGGGTAAGCTATGCAAGAAGGCTATGCACAAGGGTAAGTCATACAAGGGTAAGCATACAAGTGTAAATATGTCTACAGTAAGCCATGTACAAGTAAGCATTAAGGTGTACACAGGTGTTACAGCCAAGGGTAAGCCATGGCTAAGAAGCACACAAGGGCAAGCCACACAAGTAAGCCATGCCAAGGGTGTTGCACAAGGGTAAGTCATCACAAGGCAAGCCATGGTCAAAGGAAGCCATGGCTAAGGGTAAGTCATCTAAGGAGGTAAGCCATGGCTAAGGCAAGCTGCACAATGGTAACCATGGCAAGGAAAGCCATACTAAGGGTAAGCCATAATATGCAGGTAAGCCATGGCTAAGGGTAAGCTATGGGCTGGGAGGCAAGTCATGGCCAAGGGTAAGCTAAGGCTGCTGTGGAAAGCTGCAACAAGGGTAAGCCATATTAAGGAAAAAGCCATGCACAAGGGTAAGCCATGGAAGGGTAGCCATGGCCAACGGTAAGCCATGGCCAAGGAA